>NC_092876.1:295215372-295480372 GCF_028372415.1 Notamacropus eugenii | reverse complement strand
GTTTTAACCCCTCAGAAAAATATTAGGTACTTTGTTTTTAAGGGATAGGATGTGGAGAGAATCTGGCCTGGTTCCTGGGACTATTACAGCTCTGGGCACACAGCCAATCCTCTGCCGGGTCCCTTGGCTTTGCTCCACCTCATGCTTTGCAAGCCTGAAGGTTTGAAGGATTGGCCTAGGGTGGAGAAGGTCATCAGAAGTATTTCTCTGACCTCAAACTGCCTTCAGGGCTGTTCCTTCAATTGCTGACTCTGGAATAAGAGTTGGGTTTTATAGACTTTTTATTTTTGTAGTATGTGTTTTTAAACAACATTTATTAAAGTAGTTTTAATTGCATTTGATGGTTCAAGAAGGCCAATTTCAGCTAAATGACAACAAAACAAAACAAACAAAAAATCTTGAATCTGCTAGGCAAAATCAAATTTAAACTTATTTTGCAACAGCTTCCTGTGAATAGCAAGCCCTTGAGACCTGAGAAGAACTTTGAGGGCACTTAAGAACTGTGGCAGCAAGAAACAAAGGTATTTTTAGGCATGTAGGATAACCGGTGAAAAAAGCAAAGAAGAGAAACATGTGATGCTGAATTCAAGGAAAAGCAAACAGGTCAAGGAGTAATCTGAAATTAATTTGGAAGATAAACTAAAGACTATTCTAGAGATTTGTTGTTGCATGTCATTTTCATTTGTGTCTGACTCTTTTTGACCCCATTTGGGGTTTTCTTGGCCAAGATACTGGAGTGATTTGCCATTTCCCTCTTTAGCTCATTTTACAGATCAGGGAACTGAGGCAAACAGGGTTATGTGACTTGCTCAGTCACACAACTAGTAAGTGTCTAAAGCTGGGTTTGAACTCATAAAGATGAGTCTTCCTGACTTCAGGTGCAGCTCTGTATCCACTGAGATACCTAGCTACCCTAATTCTGTGAACAGTGTTAAAAAAAATTAGAAAAGAATATTAAGAAGGATGATGGAAGTTACACCCAAACAGGAAAGTCTTGAAAAGTATGTGTTTAATATGTATTTGAAAAGAAAACACCCATATAATATTGAATTCCTGCATAATTGACTTCTATTCTATAACATATATGGAAATTTCTATTTTATTTGCTGCTTTTTTGGTTCAGAATTTTTTAAATTCATCAGTAAATAGCAAGCTGAGGAATCTGCATGTGATTTTAGAAGCAAAAGGGACCCCTGAGAAGCTTTTTGAACATATCAATAACATGGTCAGAATTAGTGGCACAAGAAGACAGAATACATCTGTTACTCAAAGAATTGATAGATATTTGTAGTAAATGTGATGCTCTGTATCGCCATGGGTCTTGTCCTTTCATTTTGCATGCTTCTCAGCTCATGCCTGCCTGTTGGAGTTTCCAAAGATAATAGACACTACCAATTAATTTGCAAAGCTATGATGGAGAAATATTTGCAGTTGATGTTGAAATTGAAAAATAGTCTTTAGCTATCAAGAGTATATTAGAAAATTTGAGAATGGATGATGAAGTGGATGATGACCTAGTTCTCCTACTAAATGTTAATGCATTGAGATTAAAAACTGAAATTCAAGGCTGCACCCATCACAAAGTTGGTTCTCCTTATCCTTCTGATGATAATGAGAACAAAGTGAAGCAAACAGATGACATCCCTGTTTGGGACCAAGAATTTTTGAAAGTTGTCCCATGAACCTTCTTTGACCTTATTCTGGTTATAATCTATTTAGACATGAAAGTTTCGCCTGATGTGACATGTAAAATTGTTTCAAATATGATCAAAGGATAGCCTTCAGAAGAGATTTGGGAAACATTCAGCATAAGAATGACTTTACCATAGGAGAAAAAGCCTCTATCCACAGAACAACCAAAACCAAACTGTCATTATGAAGAGGAATGATGTCATATGCCTATTAAGACTATAGCATTGTGAGCATCATTCCAAATACTAGATGTACTATTTTTTGTAATTTTTTGTTGTTCAGTCCAACTCTTCTAGTGGATTAAAGCAAACAGAGGCTAAGTGACTAGCCCAGGGTCACATAGCTAATAACTGTCTGAGGACAGTTTTGGACTCAGAGCTTTCTGACTCCAGGTTCAGTGTTCTATCCACAATGACCACTTAGTTGCTTCTAAGGTAAAGAAAGTTAAATGACTTGCCCCAGATCATATGGCTAATAAGTGCCTGAAGTTGAATTTGAACTCAGGTCTTCCTGATTCCAGGTCCAGTACTCTATCCACTAAGCCATCTAGCAACCCTATTATAATTGTCAATATTTAACAAATACAGCGGCAAGTACATTGTATTAGAAGAATATCAATTGTTCCCATTGCACGTGTAACATTTTTTGAGGCCAGAGTCTAATTCTATTATTATTTTTAATAAATGTAATCAAAATTATTTTATTTGTGTATGAATAACAATAATATATTAATATAATTTATGTAGAGACAAGTTTTGATAAGCACTTTACAAATACATAATTTTATCCTCACAACAACCTGGGAGATAAGTGTTATTATTACCTTTAATTTCTAAATGAGGAAGCTGAAGCAGGCAAAGATCAAGTGACTTGTTCTGGGTCACAAAGCTAGTAAGTGTCTGAGGTCAGTTTTGAACCCAACTTTTCCTGACTTCAGGTGTAGTACTTCATCTATTTCATATATAAAGTAACACTGAGTTATTCTTTTCTTAATTTATAAAGCACTTCATCTAGTTATTATTCAGTTTTAAACTTTAATTTTCTTTCTATTTACTTTCCTTAAGAGGAAAGTTGGCATTATAGTAAATATAATGAGTTGTGAAAGCTTTCTGAAATAGAATTAAAAAAAACATCTATCATCAAAAAGTATAAAACAGAGATGCTGCATACGTCTGTTGGAATAAGGAGGGAGAAGCTTTCTTTTAAAACTGAGAAGAGTAGAAAGGGAAAATAGGTCAAATTATTGTTTTCTTTGCTAATTATAGCATCCTTTATATGGCCTTTTAAAATTTATAAACCTGATTTTACATATGAGAAAACTGGGATGCACAGATATTAAGAGGCAGAAGGTCTCTACTGTAGAGTCCCCCATAGATATGGGCTTGGCCCAATGCTGTTCAACACTATTGTCAATACTTTGGATGACATTTTTTTTCAGATGAAATGAAACTGGGGTGTGGCTACCATATTTGGGAACAATCAGGATTGTAAAAAAAGCTCAATAATCTGGAATATTGAGCCAAATCCAGTAAGATAAAATTGTATAGGAATGAATATTTTCTTACACTTTTTTTAAAATCACTTTCACCAGTATAAGATGAGAAGCATGTCTAGACGTCATTTCATCGGAAGAATACCCAAGGGTTTTGGTGGAACGTTAGTCAGTAGGAGACAATAATGTGATACGGTAACCAAAAAAAGCTAATGGAAACAGTCTACATTGTGAGAGTCTATATTCAGGATTAAGCAGGTAAAAATCCAAATCTGGAGTATTGTATTAAGGTCCAGAGACCAGAGTTTAAGGACATTAATAAGATGGAGATCCTATAGAGGTAAACAACCAGATTGATGAAGGGTCTTGAGGCTATGACAAATAAGGATTCCTTGAAGAAACTAAGGATTTAAGACCATAGAAGAGGATTCTAGGTGGAAATTGGATGAGGAAATTACTGTCTTCAAGATTTGAAAAGTTGTCATGAGGAATGGGGATTGTGTTGTGTTGGAGCCCAGTGATCAGAAACCAAAACAAGTGGATAAAAATTGCCAAGAGAGGCAAAGACTGCAAAAGATGAGAATATTCAACACTGTAGGAGCTGTGGGATCATAGACATGACCTATTCAACTTTGGTGGGGCTGTGAATTAGTAAAACCATTTTGAAAAGTAGTTTTGAATTATATAAATAACATGATTAAAATGTCTATGCCATTTGACCCAGAGATTGCAGTACTAGGTTTGCCGTCCAAGGAGGCCACTGATGAGATGAAAGTCCTCTCATATATACTAAAATATTTATAACAGCACTTTTTGTGTGGTAGCAAGGAACTGGAAACAAAATAGACGTCCATTGACTGGACAATAGCTAAGCAATTGTGATACGTAAAGATTATTGTGCTTTAGGAAAGGAAGAATATAAAGAATACAGAGAATCATAAAAAAATTTACATAAACTGATGCAGAGTGTGCTGCAACTGGTTGTTGTAGAGACCTGAAGTATCATATAACCAGTATGTATCAGTGGCAGAATATGAACCTAAGCCTTCCTGTCTCTAAATCCAGCTGGTTCTGTCTATCCTACACCACATTGCTAACAAAAAAAAGTACACACCAACAAAACAAACTTCAAAAACAAATTAAGTTAATAAGTTATGTAAATATATTTCCACTAAACCCCTCTACCAATATCCTGTAACATGGAGATAAGCCTGGCTTCTCAAAGGCTCTGTCAACGGACAACACACATGAAGATCAAGGATAGAAATCTAGATTTGAGAGGATTCCCATTAAGTAATTGCTGTAGGTCATAAAATGAGGTACTAGCATGAGGAAAATGCATACTTAATGAAATACACGATAGCTAAAAGGGTGAGGCTCGATGAGGGATAAAAAGGTTTGGATCAGCTGCCATGCTGAGAGAAAGAGCACTTCAGTTGGGGAGATGTAAAAGAACTGCCTTGCTTCAATGAAGGTCCAGTTGAGATTATGTAACATAAATTTCTAATCAGCACAGTTTCATGACTTTTTTCTAGAAGCCTTCAGACACAAATAGAAGATATGAAAATAAAATTGATACTTCTCAACTTAATCATTATTTACTCAGTTCATTGTTATCTAATGGATATCAGTGATTGTGTTAGTGAATTAAGCAAAATAAGACTAAGTTTGAGTTCGCTATGTTAGTTAATGCTGTTCGAATTATTAATTAATCTGCCATATATTGATGATTACATTCATTATATTAGATTTATCAGATAGATCCATACTGTATTAGTTAAATCTGATATAAAGATTTATTAACACTAGCCCCCTTCTCCCCAGCATTAAGTGTAATTTGCAAGACATGAGATTCATAAACTCAGCAATACTTCCTAACCCCTATAAATGACTACCATCACTCCTAAGTGAGCTTTGCTTTAAAACTACAAATTCCTTCATCCCTTAGGATACTGTTAGTCAAACACTAACATTTGATGTCCTACAGAAGGCCCAGGACCTTGCTGACAGGCTCTTATGAGGTGTGGGAAACCTTGACATGTTGTTTACAGGGTCTTATAACCTTTGGAAAGATTCTGCTAAAATGGCTTACAGTCTCCATAGTTGATGACCTATGAAAAGCCAGCTGACAAAATGGTTGTGATTGATGAACATTGCTCTTGGCTAATCATGGGATTTCTTTCACTTCTGAAGATTAGCCAATCATAGGAATTTCAAGCCTTTGAAGGAATCATCCAAGTACTAGGAGATCTCCTAAGGACCCCCTAAGTTCTATAAAAACCCTCAACCCCTGAACATCAGGGTTCTTGTCCATGAGAAATGTCTTGGACCCAATTGTTTAGGGCCCACTGGTCTCCAAAATAAATTGACTAATCATGCTTTGTTTCAGTAACTTTCATTGCAGATTGGAATTTTGTGACCCACAGAGGAAATGACACAGGTGAAAGTAATCCAAGGTTGCAGTGTGTGTGTGTGTGTGTGTGTGTGTGTGTGTGTGTGTGTGTGTGTGTTTGTGTGTTTGAGGGGAGGGAGGAATGATCATCAGTAGAATAAGATGGCAAGGGATTCAAGTGTAAAGGATGGTGAAGAGTTAAATTGACTCACCAAGGAGGCCAAAAGAATTTAGGAACTGAATTAATTCGGAACATTCTGATCTTTTGGCTATATAGATGGAAATGGTAACCAAGGTTGTTGCCAATTCAGAATAGAAGCTCATTTGTAAAATACTACCAAGAAATATGAGGAGAATATAACTAGTTGCCTTGTAAAACAGTAAAAGAAAGTAGAGGTCAAAGCCAGCAGAATGCTGAGTGGCTCTTACGTAGGTGTTTATAAAGGAACATGGGCAACTAACACAGGACAAAAAAGCCTGGACTGACTATGATCCGCCCCACTAGAGAGACTGCACCAAATCACAGACTCATTGAAGCTATGTGCAAGATACTGAAGACACAACAGATACAAAAAGTGCCTGCCCTCAAGGAGTTTATAATCTGAACTAGCAGATGACACTTTTTAACTTGAATATATATTTCATACTTTTAAGAAATGATTTTTACATGCACACAACCCTATGGAATATTTCATTTTCCAGAGGTACGTCCAGTATTCCTAAATCCAACATGTAAGTTCAGAGCTGATTGGAATTAATCAGTATGTAGCACTTTCTCTCATGATGCCATAATCCATAAATCGGCTGAGAAGGAAATTAATAAGACAGTTCTTCAAACTCTTCCACCCAGGCTGAGAAAAATGTTCTTTCCTAAGTTCATTCCAGAAAGTGATGTTCATGGGTGCACTAGGGTCATAAGGACATATATCATTTCTTGAGTCACATGTTTAATTGCATACCCTAAATTCTGTAAGCCTTAGGACCTATTATTATTTTTTTGCATTAAATCTTTCATTTTCTAAAAGCTTATTGCAATACACTTTGAATGACTCTCTTCCTTAAAGATAATTTGAGAACCTAAGAACCATTGTAAGCTGCTTGTCATTGTATTAGGATATATTCCATAGGTATGTTCAAAAGGTATTACTCCTGCAGGAAATCAGATTAGTGTTCAAAATGAGTTTTTTTCAAGCTGATGGCCTCCAAACTCAGGTGATTCCCTAAAGCAGATTTTCTCCTGGGATTAAGTATTGACTCATTTTTGGAAGTCAAAAGTGTTGTGTGCTTTTTTGCTGTTTTGTGTAGCAGATTCTTTTCTGAAATCAGACATAAGAAGGTTAACGAGAACCCTCCTACCCACTGTCCTGTGAGCATCTTTGCAGAGTATGCTATTCTAGTTGCCATGGCTGCCACATTTCCCTGGGAGATGATTACTCTACATTTAAGCATCTTAAAATGTGAATTTTTCAAATGATACACTTTGCTAGAAAAAATATTTGAAAACTCATAATTATAAAAAAGATTTAAAAAAGAGAATTCTTCATGTTACAAAAGGATGCATTTGAGTTCCTTAAAAAGAACCAACCTTTGGCTACAGTGAAAATATGAACTGATTTACATACAACTTGAAAATAACCAAACAAACATAAATTACCTCCAACTAAATAAAAAAGTCACAAAATTAATGAATTTCCTAGTAAGCTCTCTGAAACACCTATACTCTCATTAATTAATTCCCCATTCATTCTAGAATATTTTCCATCAGAGGTGTCAGACTCACAGCCCTAACTGTATGCTACCTACAATACTTCAGATTAAAATATAACTGGGAAATATTCAACAAAATAAAAAAATAGAATAAAACATAGATATTTTATTTTAAAATCATTTCAATATATAGTGAAAGGGATTGTGGCATAATAACCTCTGTTTCTAATTGCTCTATATCTCACACACTAATGGTTATTTCTGGAAAACATTACATTCCTTAACACTCTAGTCATTCCACTCTCCCCCCCCCTACTTCCCCATACAAACACACAGGAAGACATGTTAATTCCTAAAGAATTGTTCCTATAGAAAGAGGATTCCTTGTTCTTTACTCCCATTTCTAATACATTCCTTCTAAATGATAAATGTTAGAGAAGATGTGGCAAAATTGGAACACTAATGCGTTGTTGATAGAGTTGTGAACTGATCCAACCATTCTGGAGAGCAATTTGGAACTATGCTATAAAAGGGCTATAAAACTGTGCATACTCTTTGATCCAGCAATGCCACTACTAGGTTTGTATCCCAAAGAGATCATAAAAAAGGGCAAAGAACCTACATATACAAAAATATTCATAGCAGCTCCTTTTGTGGTAGCAAAACATAATTGGAAATTATGGGGATGCCCATTAATTAGGAAATGGCCGAATAAGTTGTGTTATATGAATATAATGGAATACTATGGATAAGTGGGGGGATTTCAGAAAAATCTGGAAAGACTTGCACGAATTGATGCTGACTGAAGTGAGCAAAACCAGGAGACCATCGTACGTAGCAGCAATAATGTATGATGATGATGAGAGACTTAGCTCTTCTTAGGAACAGAATGATCCAAGAGAATTCCAAAAGATTTGTGATAGGAAACACTATCCACATCCAGAGAAAGAACTATGGAATCTAAATGCAGATCAAATGTACTATTTTCACTTTTTTTAATTTTTTCTCTCTCGTGGGTTTTTCCCTCTTGTTCTGATTCTTCTTTCTCAACATGATTGTGAAAATATGTTTAACATGATTGTACATATATAACTTAGATCACTTGCTGTCTTGAGGAGGTGGAACAGAATAACAAAATTCAAAATCTTACAAAAATGAACGTTGGAAAATTTAATATTTTCCTTGTAACATCATCTTTTTGGCTCTGAAGTTTTCTCTATTCATTTGAATTACCCAACCCTGATTGTTTTTCTCTTTTTTTAGACTTGAATACTAAGACTTAAATATATAATAAGAAAAGAAAAAAATTATAAACTTAAATATTAAAACAGAATTACAAAATAAGCAAAGAAAAAATCCAACATATCATGTGCACAACAGAACATAAGAGCGGATTCAAAATATATAGCAATAAATTTCCATTTCAAGAAAGCCTCTAATCCAGAGAAAGAACTATGAAGTCTGAATGCAGAGGGAAACGGACTTGTTTGGTTTTGTTTTGTTTTCTTTATCATAGTTTCTCCCAATCATTATAATTCTACTGTGCAACATGACTAATGTAAAGATGTGTTTAACAGGAATGTATGTGTACAGACTATATCAGATTGCATGACATCTTGGGGAGGGAGGGTGAAAGGAGGGAGAGAAAATTTAAAATTTATGGAAGTGAATGTTGAAAGCTAAAAATAAACTAACAATTTTTTTTAGAAGAAAGTCTATATATTAAATATTACACATTGTGTTGAAAGCTGTCAGTCTTTGCTTCCTTGTAGGTTTTCTTTTGTTCCTTGCTGTACACTTTTTACTTCGTCCTTTCTTCTCCTTGTTCCCCTCTCCCTCCTCCCCAGAGGCTACAATTAAGCATGGATATATTTCTGTATAGATATTGATATATACCTCCTATTACTTAACCTACCCCATCACCCCATCTCTCCACATCCCCACAATGATCCCTCCCTTAGCTTCCCATTGCCCTTTTGGTGTATTCCTTCACCCTTCCCTCGCTCTAAAGATTCCTCCCTTATCTTCTCATTCCCATTAATCTAAACACTCTTCTATATCTCCTTTTAACCTATTCCCTCCCCCTCTCCCTCTAAAGATCTCTGACTTATCCTCCTCCATCCCAGCCCCTTAGCATTCTTTCTAAATTTAGAAGACTTTTATACTCTTCTAGGTATATATGTATTGTCCCATCTTGAACCCAATTCCTGATGAAAGTAGGTTTCCAGAAGTAACAGCCCTCCTCCCTCATCTAATTTCTCTGTGTCAGTTCTTTCTTTTGCACCTCATTTATATAAAATAATTACTCTTTTTATCTCTTCTTAAATGCTTTTACTTTTTGAAGCCATATCATGCTCAAGTCTAATCTTTCTTATGAACTAATCAATTATTAATAACAATCTTAGACATAGGTTTTATATTTTCCATACATAAAAGGTAAATAGTCCATCCTTATTGAATCCCTTGTAATTGGTCTTCATTATAAAGCTTATCCTTCTTTTGGCCCTTGTATATCAAATCTTTTATTAAGTTCCTTTTTTAAAAAAACAAAGTCCTGAAAGTCAGACAATTCATTTTAAATATCTTTTTTTTTTAAAAATTCAGGATTATGTTTAGCTTTGCTGGGTATGATATTTTCAGCTGGAATCCCACTTCTTTTGATGTTTGATATACAGTGTTCCAAGACCTACGGTCTTTTAGGGTTGCTGCTGCTAGGTCTTGTGTGATTCTAATTGTGACATTGCCATATGGAAATTGACTATGTGAGTTTTCCTCATAGCATCTTTTTCAAGTGGTAATTAGATTTTTTCTCCATTTCTACTTTCCTCTCTTATACTAATATTTCAGGATAATTTTCTTTATTTCTTGTGTTATTGTATCAAGATTCTTTTTTTTATCATAGCTTTCAAATAGTCTAATTATTTTTATGTTTTCTGCTCTCCAGATCAATTTTTCTCTTATGAGATGTTTCACAGTCTTTTCTATTTTTTTCTTTATATTTTGTTTTATTATTTCTTGGTCTCTTATAAGTTCGTTCGCTTCCCCTTGTCCAGTTCTGATTTTCAAGGAGTCATTTTCTTCCTTAAGATTCTAGATCTCCTTTTCTAATTGACTTTCTTTCCATAATCTTATTTTATTTTTTTATTGTTCTTATTTTTTTGTTTTTTTCCTCACTCTCATTTGATTCTTTAAGCTCTCCTATGAATTCTTTTTGGACAGGTGACCATTTCACATTACTCTCTGAGGCAGAAGAAGGTCACTATCCTCCTCTGAAGATGAACCTGAGTCTTTTCCCATAATAACATTCTGTTCTTTCTTTCTCCTTTGCCTGTGCATTTTTTAATAGTTTACTTTTACTCTAGTCCTGGGGTATGGGAGATGATGCCTGTGGCCTCTGATCCTCTTCAGTTCTCCTCTCTGACCTAGAACCCAAACCAAGATCTCCAATCTCCTGAGTGCCCACAGGTAGCCATGTTCCTGCTTCACTGCTTCTGTATTCACCAGGCTACGTTGGTTCCTTCTCACACCTATGATGTCTCCAAAGTATAGCTGGATCTCCTAGATCTTCCACCACTTAGATGCCCAACTCCCCTCATTGTCCTGGGGATAAATGGTCCTGTGACTAGCGTGGAGGCAGCCTCCCAACCAAGCTAACCTCAGGGCTTGTCTTGCTGTTTAGTGGCTTGGCACTATTTATTTAAGCAGACCTTCACCTAGAGGTGTTTACTTTTTACCAGAACCAAACTTCTTACAGTAGTTTTTCTTCAGATTTTCTGCAATTGTCCCAGGAGGACCCCTGTTCTTCCCCTTCCATTGTTTCCTTTTACCGTTCTGTTTGTCCTAAGGCTCTGTTTTATCTCTTTTGTGGAGGGAAATCTTGGGAGCTTGAAATTTTCTGACCTACTCTGCCATCTTCCCAGAATCCTCTCCCCAAATTCTTATTATTGTCACATATCACCCTCCAGATCACTCATTCCTTCCCTTTCTCCAAGTGGCCAATGCCTAGCTCATAGTCTTCCTCTAGACATAAATTCTGCCTTTGTACTTGGAAATTTTTCAATATACCCAGTGATGTTCGCTTAAATACCCTGGCCTTCCAGGTTTATCAATTTACTTAACTCCTGTGACCTACATTTTTAATTTTTCTCTAGAATTGTACTTCAGACCTTACCATCATCTATAAATGTGCTAGTTCCATGAAAGTCAGTTATTATTTTTTTTTTTAAATTCACAAACCAAAGTCCAAGAACCCCTGGTTTCCAACATTGAAAATAATGCTTGCAATGGTGTTTTATTGTTGTTGGCATTACAGTGCCAAAAGAAATAGATTAGTTTACTTAGAAAATTTCTTCAATTGACAGTTTTCTCGTAGTTACAATGTTCCCTTCCTAGTTCTCAGAAAAGTATAAAAGAAAGGTTTTAATGCAGGATTTAAAAGAACAGTAAGATAAAAACATAGAAACAGATGAGTCATTGTTACTTAGAAATCTCCCAGGGAAGTGAAACCCCAAGAGACCTTTTGTATCTGGGTGGTCCTATAAACAAAAGCCTGACTTTCTCTTTGTGAACATTTAATCTGATCAGTTCTCATTGTGCTCAGGGAAGGGGTCAGCTGAGCTCTGTCCTACCAACTTCAAAGGAAAAAAAATGTCTTTGCTCCCTCCCCTTATTCTCTCTACCTGGTACAGGCACTAGATTTATCTCAATATCCAAATACATTCCATTTTAGACTAGGATAAGACAATACATGATAGATAATAGCTAACATTCTGTATAGTCACTTACATTTTGCAAAGCGCTATACATGTAACTTGTCATTTTAGCTTCATGGCAACTCTCGATGGTGCTATCCACATTTTACATATGAGGAAACTGAGACAAGCATTTTTTAACTGACTTCTCTAAGGTGATAGAGCTGCTAAGTGTCTGAACTGAAAGTCTTCCGAATTCCAAGTCCAGCACTTTATTTATTATGCCATCTTATATCCTAGCATGAAGTTGCAAATCTTGAGAATGGAAAGAATTTGTCAGGGGTGTTATAATATTATAATGAGGATTCCTTTCACTTGAGAGGCAGTGTTCCCTAATGGATAGTGATTTGTCCTTAAAGCCAGGGAGCTTTTAAGTTTAAATCTTACCTTGGATGCATACTAGCTGTGTGACCCTAGGCAAGTCATTTGCTTGCTAAGTCTTTTTGATCATCTATGCAAAATAGTATTTCCATGCCATATGTTTTATGTTGCATAATTTCAGGGAAAGAATGAGGTCCAGGAGTTGGAATGGAGGAAATCTTCATGGAAGGAGAGATGGTCAGAGGAAAGACTCATTTTTGTCACTCTTCTTCCTCACTTTCTCTATAGGATCTCAAGTAAACTTGAGAAGGAAGGCCAGTCCTGACCAAAATCACAGAATCTAAGATGGATGAGGCCTCAGAATCCACCAAGTACAGACTGGACATGAATGAATTGACTCTTACTCATATCCTCAACAACAGCCATCTAACTCCTTGTTTTATTTATTAATTCAATGATTTTCCTACACTTAATGTTATTAATATTACCTTTATCTTTTAGGATTCCCAATTTAGTGTTGGGGATTTTTAGTTTTTTTTCTAATTCCTCAGAAGAAACTGATAAATAGAATTGTAGAAGTATGTATAGAATGATTTTACATATATATATGTATATGTATATATGTTTATATGGATGGATAGATAGGCAGATAGATAGATAGATGTATGTGTTTAATGGTCATCATCTCAAAAGTGGGGGAGGAAGAAAACAGGGTGGAAGTTCCATGATAACTTCAATATATATTTAAAACTAATTAAATTTAATTTCAAATGAATTAATTGTACATAATAGATTTGCAGTTTCATGTATAACCAGCTTTGTTTTTCTGTTCCACTAACATGGGAAAGCTTGATTTATTTCTTAAGTCCAAAATAAAATATATTTTTTAAAAAAAGGTTATCCAACTTTTCCCTTGAAGAAGAGGGAGAAGTCTACCATCTCCCTGGTCTATTTCACTTTTGGATAGCTCCAGGAATTAGGAGTATTTCTCTACATCAAACCAAAATCTACAACTTGGTAACTTCTACCTATTACTACCAGTTCCATATTTTGAAGCCAAGAAGGAACCAAATCTATCTATGTATACATGCATATATAAGCATATATATATATATGTAATCATTCTTCTACTTAAAAATCCTTAATATATTTGAAGATAGCTGTCATATCTGTACTAAAATCTTGTCTTCTCCAGGCTAAGAAAATTCAGTTTCTTCAACTGATCATTGATTATAATCTTCAGGCCTCTCACTCTTCTGACTGCATTTTTCTAGAGATTTTCCACTTTATTTATCATTTGCGTTCCATCACTGTGGTGCTTAGAACAGAAAACAATATTCCTGATATTCTCTAAACAAGGCAAAGTAAAATAAGTCTATCACTTCTCTTGTTCTAGATTTTTTTCTTTGAAACTTATGGACATATGGTTTCATTGCTAGAGGCTGGAAGCCACTTCCATTCAAGAAATTCCCTCCATCAATGGAAATACGTAACTATTCTACAACTTCTAATCTTGGGGACTTACCTCGGCACTGAAAGACTAATTTGAATGTGGTCACATAGGTAACCTATGCTAGAGGAAGAACTTGAACCAAGGTTTTCCTAACTTCAAGACTGACTCTTTAACTACTAAGCCATGTGACTCTGAATATTATGACTTCTTTAGTTCTTTCAAAAATTATATACTTTTTTAAATGATAATTTTGCATTATTGATAGTGTTGAACTTGAAGTACACTGAAACCAAGATATCTTATTAGATAAAATTATATATATAATATACATACATACATACATACATACATGTATACATACACATATATATGTTTAATTCATGTTCAGGAATGTAAATTTGTCCCTATTATATGTCATCTTGTCAGAATCAAACCAATCTTTTAGATCAGGAATTTCAAACTCAAACATAAATGAATCACTAAGGCTACATTTTGACCTAGAAAACCACAAATTAACAGGATCAGTTTTATTGTATTACTTATTTTGCTAAATATTTCTTAATTATATTTTAATCTAATTCTACCTCAGGGCCATGAGTTTGACTTCTGTTTTAGATTATTGGAATCTTTTTTGGATCCCGCCTCTGTCATAAGGTTGTTGACCACACTGTCTAGCTTTGGTTAATAGGGTACCAAAAGGAATATAAGAAGAACCAATCAGAGGGTAGAGGACTGGTCACATGACAGTGACTTTGATATGATAGCTATAGAGCTTGTCTCCAATACAACCACAACTTCCCTCATTCTCATCTCCATCTTCTTTGCAAACTTCCAATCTCCCTGCTTCTGACCTTCCTAAGCACCCAAAGCAGAATGTCATTAGGAAAATTTGCTCCTCCCACCTTGGGGCTGAGGCAGACATCCTCATGTAGTGTGAGATCTGATCCTAAGAGCAATATCTTCAGAATTCTATTTTTACTAGCTTTTCATTCCTCTTATGCTGATTTTATTCAAAGAATATTAGGTCATGGGATCCTACCTATCTTTCCCTTTGAAATCTGTACTCCTCAAATCTAAAATATGTTTCAGACTATTAATCAGCTTTCCCCTTCTCTATCACAAAAATTCACAATCTCTATTTTAAAGCCATGGTCCAGAAAACTGCATTCCAAAATTGTGAAATAGGTAATTTTGTCTTTGAAATTTCTAGGATCTAGGTTCCCTACCCCATGCCTTTTTGCCCTTTCCTCTACTTTCCATATCAAAGCTTGAACTCAGGAAAGTTTCTTAGAAATTTACTCATTAAAAAAAAGAAAAAAAATTTCATTTATACGATTATAATGACTACGTCTTTTACACACACACACAGACACACACACTTTTTTTTGTCATTTGTGTAGGGAGCATTTTACAAGGAGACATAACCTATGAATACATACCAGTAACTGGTTAGCAATTGATTACTGGAGCACTAAGAGGCTGCTACTTGTCAGTGATTATGTTGGAAATAAATGTGAGAGCAGGACTTGAACCCAGTTTTTCTGACACAGACAAACTCAGTAACCAAAATGCCATACTATCTCTCATTGACAATTCAACATTAACTCAAGGAAATTAAACAACAACCTCAAAATATTAAGCATTAACAATTAGTTGGAGAAGGAATTTGGGATGGCAGCAAACTCTTTCCAGTGTCCCTAAATGGTGCAAGTCAGATAAAAGCCTATAAACAAAACTGTATAGGTTAAGAAGTGGAGGAAAATAAGTGAAACATAATAGCTGATAGAGGACACATACTGAAATATAGAAAACAAGTTTATGACTGTGGAAAAGAAAATCTGTAGTTTTTCTAAAAGGCTAAGTTCACTCTCATAGATAGAATCGGATCTGACTCACATGGGTAGATTTATGCATTAAGATTTCAAAAGATTAGGGGCTGATGGAGCCAAGATGGCAGAGTAGAAAGATTCACATACTATAGCTCTTCCCCCACAGCCCATAAAATACCTGCAGAAAATGACTTTAACAAATCCTAAAGAAGCAGAAGCCACAGGACGACAGAGTGAAAGAGATTTCAGCCAAAGGCAACCTGGAAGGCCGAGAGAAGAGGTCTATCCCATGGGACACTGAGCAGAGCGGAGCCCAGCCCTGGCTGCTTGGACCTGGGAAGAACAAGACTGGAACAGGCCTCCAGGGCAGAATCCCTCACAGGGAGAGTCCCAGATCCCTCAACCCATAAATACCAAAGAAAACTTCAACGGTCAATGAGAGGGCTTTCCCAGCTGGGCAATGGGAGCAGGGTCCCCCCAGCATGGGCCTCAGGCAGTGGTGGTAGCAACAGCAGCAGGGTGGCAGCACTGCCTGTCAGTGGCCAAGTTAGGCAGCACCTTCCAATGCGGGAGCAGCTCAGCTTAAAGCCCCTGGGGGAATGGAGCAGCTGATCTGAATCTCAGCCACAAGCACAGTCCTAGGGTAAGAAGGAGCACTAGGGCCCTCCTCTTGATAAAGGATTCAGAAGTCAAGAAACTGGTTAGGAAAATGCCCCAAAAAGGGAAAAAATATCATATAAGGCTACTTTCTTGGTGAACAGGTATTTCCTTCCATCCTTTCAGATGAGGAAGAACAATGCATACTGTCAGAAGAAGTCAAGGCTTCTGCATCCAGTACCTCCAAAATGAATATGCTATGGGCTCAGGTCATGGAAGGATTTGAAAAGTGAGTCAACAGCTTCCTAAAGGAGACCCAAAAAAATGCTGAAGAAAATAGCACCTTTAAAAACAGGCTTACTCAACTGGAAAAAGAGGTCCAAAAAGCCAATTAGGAGGAGAAAGATTTAAAAAGCAGAATTAGCCAAATGGAAAAGGAGGTTCAAAAGCTCACTGAAGAAAAGAGTTCTTTAAAAATGAGAGTGGAGGTGAGGGAAGCTAATGACCATATGATAAACCAAGAAATTAAAATACAAAACCAAAAGAATGAAAAAAACAGAATATAATGTGAAATATCTCATTGGAAAAATAACTGACCTGGAAAATAGATCCAGGAGAGTCAATTTAAAAATTATGGGACTACCTGAAAGCCATGATCAAAAAAGAGTCTACACATTATCTTTCATGAAACTATCAAGGAAAACTGCCCTGATATTCTAGAACCAAAGGGGAAAATAAATATTAAAAGAATTCAGCAATCACCTCCTGAAAGAGACCTAAAAAGAGAAACCCCTAGGAATATTGTGGCCAAATTTTAAAGTTCCAAGGTCAAGGAGAAAATATTGCAAGCAGCTAGAAAGAAACAATTAGAGTATTGTAGAAATACAATCAGGATAACACAAGATCTGGCAGCTACTACATTAAGGGGTCAAAGGACCTAAAATAGGATATTCCAGAAGTCAAAGGAACTAGGATTAAAATGAAGAATCACCTACCCAGCAAAACTGAGGATAATACTTCAAGGGGAAAAATGGTCATTCAATGATATAGAGGACTGTCAAGCATTCTTGATGAAAACAGCAAAACTGAAGAGAAAATTTGAATTTCAAACACAAGAATCAAGAGAAACATGAAAAGGTAAACAAGAAAGAGAAATAATTTCTAAATAATAAATTTCTAAAGCTGAACTGCTTACATTCCTGCATGGAAAGATAATATTTGTAACTCTTGAGACTTTTCTCAGTATTTGGATAGGTGGAGGGATTATACACACACACACACACACACTCACATGTGCACACACACACACACACACACACACACATAGACAGAGAGCACATGTTGAGTTGAATAAGAAAGGATGATATCCATAAAAAAATAAAATTAAGGGGTGAGAGGGGAATATATTGGAAGGAGAAAGGAAGAAATGGAATGGGCAAATTATCACTCATAAAAGAGATAAGAAAAATCTTTTTCAATGGAGGGGAAAAGGGAGGATGTGAGAGGGGAAAATGAAGCTTACTCTCTTCACATATGGCTCAAGGAGAGAATAACATGCTCACTAAATTTGGTATGAAAATCTATCTTACACTACAGGAAAGCAGGGGAGAAAAGAACAAGTGGGATGAGGGGGATTATAGAAGGGAGGGCAAATGGGGGAAGGGAGCAACTAGAAGTAAACATTTTTGGGAAGGGCAAGGTCAAATGAGAGAATAAAATAAAGGGGGGACAGGGTAGGATGCAAGGCAATATAGTTAGTCTTACACAACATGACTGTTATGGAAATCTTTTGCAAAATGACACATATATAGCCTGTATTGAATTGCTTGCCTTCTCAGTGGGGATGAGTGGGGAAGGAGGAAGGAAGAAAAGTTGGAATTCAAAGTATTAGAAACAAATGTTGAGAATTGTCATTGCATATAACTGGGAAATAAGAAATGATGGGGTATAGAAATCTATCTTGCCCTACAAGAAAAGAGAGACAGTGGGGATAAGGGAAGGGATGGGTGTGATAGAAGGGAGGGCACATCGAGGGAAGGGGCAATCAGAATGCAAGGTATTATGGGGTGGGGGAGAGGAGAGATGGGGAGAAAAATTGGTTCTCAAAATTTTGTTGAAATGAAATGCCATAATCTAAAAATAAATAAATAAAAAATAAAAGATTGGGGGAAATATATGCATACATACATATATATGTGTGTGTGAATGACCACTTTATCAGGCACAACTGATCAATGGAAAGACATTTGAATTCTGGATTTGGAGTCAGAAGACTTGAGATTTAATCATGACTACTTATAAACACAAAATAAATAAATGCTGGCTTTGCTACATATGTATGCCATGAAAAGTAGATTTGTTTCAAAAAGAAGTTAAAGATGTGCATTTATTAAAAAAAAAAAACAGGAGGGTATTGAATAATTTTAACCAAATTTTACTTTGTTTTGTAAAGAACATAGGATTTACAGTCAGAAGACTTGGATTCAAATCCTGACTCTGCCTTTTACTTTTTTTGTAACTATAGAAGTCACTAAGGGTCACAGTGGACAGAATATGGGGCATGAAGTCAGAAAGACATGAGTTCAAATGTGGCCTCAGACACTTACTACCTGTGTGACCCTGGGCAAATCTCTTACCCCTATTTACCTCAGTTACTTCATCTGTAAAATGAACTGGAGAAGGAAATAATGAACCATTCCAGTATGTTTGCCAAGAAAAACCCAAAAGGGGTCACAAAGAGTCAGACACAAATGAAAATGACTAAATAAAAATAACAAAAATGGAAGTCACTGGACCTCATGCTGCTCATCCATAAAATCAGGGGTTTGGACTGGGTGACATTTGAGTTCTTTCCAGCTTTAAATCTATCCAATCATTCTACTTTCTTTCACTGCTAAACTTCTCAAAAGAACTATTTGGAGAGGCAGAGCCAATATGGCAGAGTGAGAGCTCATACTCATGTAAGCTATGAGACAAACTCCTTTAGATACCTCTAAAAATAGAATCTGAACAAATTTTAGAGTGGCAAAATACAATAGGAGACAGAGTGTGGCAGATTTTCAACACAGGACAGCCTGGAAGGTCAACAGGAAGGATCCGTTACACAGGGATGGAGAAGCACAGAGCTCACAGAGCACAGGCTGTATCAGTGTGGACCCTGCCATAGCAAAACCAAGCAGGAAGCCTTGGGTTGTCTGAAGCTTCAGCAGTATGAATTCTCAAACATATCAGCTCAGGATGGGAGTCCAGTGCAAGTGAGTGAGAGAGAACCACAGAACCCCAGATAACTGCAGCAGCTGCTCCTAAGAATATCAGCCCACAGATTAAATGTCTATAAGTCACCTACTTGAACATCCAGGAGCCAAGATGACAGAGTGATCAGTAAATGCTATCTCAGTACCCTTGTTGACCTTGAAAAACCTAGAGAATATTTCCCCAAGAAAAATACTGCAACAGTGGGATCAGCCTAAGGGCTTAACAGTCTATTAGCCTGTGAGGCTAGGAAAATCCCAAAGGTGGGGTCCCTCTTGCTATGGCTGGGGGAAGCAGTGCAGGACTGGAGCTATCTCAGATAGCCCCACTCAGTGAAGTGGGAGGAGATCCCAAACGCCAGAAGGGTGGAACCCGCAATCACCACCACCAAGATCCCAAGAGTGCCTCAGCACCCCAGGGGAATTGGGAAGACACTAACACAGACAGAGTTCACCAAACACTGAGCTTGCCTATGCCCTAGCTCAGCAGAAGAGATTTCTTGTGGCCAGTCCACCTCTCCCCCCACATTTAATACAGCTATCTCTAGGTTAACTCTGGGGAAACCCAGAAAGACTTCATCTGACCTCTGCTTTCTCACACCAGCCAACTCACCACCAGGTAAGCTACAGCATTTTAGATTCTAGCTGAAAGAACCAGAGGCCATAACAAACAAAGTCACAAGTTCTAAACACAAGAGCCATGGGACAGAACCCCCTGTGCTCCAGAAGCAGAGGTGCACTTTAAAAGTCAGGAAAGGAGTGATCATCATGAGTAAAAAGCAAACCAGAAAAGACCATAAACCCTTTCTATGGGAATAAGGACCAAAACACAAATAACAAAGAGGAGAGTGTACTCCTATCTGAAATTTCAGAAGGGAATATGAACTGATCTCAAGCCCAAAGAGCATTCTTAAAAGAGCTCAAGAAGGATTTTAAAAGTCAAATTAGAGAAATAGAATAAAAACTGGCCAATGATTTTAAGACATATGAAAAAAGAATTTGCTGAAGAGAACAGCTCCTTAAAAAGGAAATTTGGACAAATGGAAAAGGAAGCACAAAACTTAATTGGAAAAAATAACTCCTTAAAAGGAACAATTGGGCAAATGGAAAAGGAAATGCAAAAGTTAACTGAAGAAAACAATCTATTAAAATTTAGAATTGGCCAAGTAGAAGCTAACGAGTCTATGAACATCAAGAAACAGTTAAACAAAATCTAAAGAATGAATAAAATAGAAGAAAATGTAAAATATCTCATTGGAAAAACAACTGACCTGGAAAATAGATCCAGGAGAGAAAAATCTAAGAATTTTTGGTCTACCAGAAAGTCATGATGAAAAAAAGAGCTTGGACAATATCTTCCAAGAAATTATCAAGGAAAACTGCCCAGAATCAGAGGGCAAAACAGCCATCAAAAAAAAAATCCACCATTCACCTACTGAAAGGGATCACAAACCAAGGAATATCATTGCCAAATTCCAAAACTGGCAAGTGAAGGAGAAAAGACTGCAGGCAGCCAGAAAGAAACAATTCAAATATCAAGGAGCTACAGTAAGGATCACACAGGACCTTGCAGCTTCTCAATTGAAAGATCGGAGGGATTGGAATATGATATTCTATGTAGCAAAGGAGCTGGGACTATAAACAAGGATCAATTACCCAGCAAAACTGAACATAGTATTTCAGGCAAGGAGATGGACATTCAATGAAATAAGAGATTTCCAGACCTTCCTGATGAAAAGATCAGAACTCAATAAAAAATTTGATCTTCAAACACAAGTCTCAAGAAAGGTATAAAAAGGTAAACAGGGGGGAAAACTTATTATTCAGTATGGGCAAAACTTATTATTCAGTAAGGGAAGATGATACATGTTAATCTTGAGAACTGTATACTTATTATGGTATTTAAAAGGAATACACATAGATAAAGAGAGTGGGTATGAATTAAATGATGTGATGATAAATATATGATTTAAAGGTGCAAATGGATTTTAACAGGAGATGTGAAAAGGATGAGGGAGAAAAAGGTAAATTGCATCTCAGGAAGAGGCACAAAAATACATTACAGCAAAGGGAAAGAGGGGAGGAAAATGAGCATTGTTTGAGATTTACTCTCTTCTGTTTTGGTTCGAGGAGAGAACAAAAAACACAGTTAAATCTAGAAATCTAACTAGCTCTATAGGCAGTATGAGGGGAAAGAGGAAAGAAAAGGGAGGGGAGACTAAAAGGGAGGGAAGAAGTAGTAAGGGAAAAGAAGAGTAAAAGGGAGGGGGATTGAAAGAAGGGAAGGAATCCTGAGGGAGACAGAGGTCAAAAATTAAAACTCTATTATGGAGGGAAAGGGAAAAGGAGAACTAAAAGCATAAATGGGGGGAAAGAGGATGTAGAGAAAGACACAGGTAGTAATCATAACTGTGAATGTGAATGGAATGAACTCTCCCATAAAATGGAGGTGAATAGCAGAATGAATTAAAAGCCATAATTCTACAATATGTTACTTACAAGAAATACAGTTGAAATGGAGGCATACACACAGCATAAAGGTAAAAGGTTGGAGTAGAATATATTATACTTCAGCTGACAAATCTGATCAGCCAAATCAGTAATCAGCTGATTACTTGATAAATCTGAGCTCAAAGAAAGAAGTTAAGGATGTAAATGGATAAGGTAGCAATGATAGATCTCTGAAAAAAAAATTAAAAGGGGATAGAAAAGAATATAACTTTTTCTCAGCATTACATGGCACATACACAGAAACTGATCATGTACTAGGGCATAAAACCCTCAAAATCCAGTGCAGAAAGGCAGAGATAGTCAATGCATCCTTCTCAGATCATAAGGCAAAAAAATTATATGTACTTAAGAGACATGGAAAGATAGACCAAAAATTAATTGGAAACTAAATAATCTAATCCTAAATAATGAGTGGGTTAAAAAGCAAATCATGAAAACTATCAATAACTTCATTCAAGAGTATGAAAATAATGAGACAATTTACCAAAACTTATGGGATGCTGTGAAAGCAGTTCTTAGGGGATGTTTTTATATCATTGAATACCTACTTGAATAAAATAGAGGAAGAGGAGATCAATGAAATGGGCATGCAACTGAAAAAATTAGAGAAAGAACAAGTTGAAAATCTCCAAGTAAATACCAAATTAGAAATACTGAAAACCAAAGGAGAGACTAATAAAATTGAAATTAAGAAAACTATTGAATTAACAAAACTGATAAGCCTTTGGTCAACTTGATTAATAAAAGAAAGAAGAAAACCAAATTAACAGTATCAAAAATGAAAAGTGTGACTTTACCTCCAAAGAGGAGGAAATTAAAGCAATAATTAGAAATTACTTTGCCCATCTGTATACCCATAAATTTGACAAAGTGAGACAGATGAATATGTAAAAATATATAAATTGCCTATATTAATAGATGAAAAATTTCAATACTTAAATAATCCCATCTCAGAAAAAGAAATTGAACAAGCCATCAATGAACTCCCTAGGAAAAAATCTCTAGGGCCAGGTGGATTTACAAGTGAATTCTATCAAACATTTAAAGAATAGTTAATTCCAATACTATATACACTATTTGGGAAAATTGGTGAAGGAGTCCTATCAAATTCTTTTTATGTTGCAAATATGGTTCTATTACCTAAACCAGGAAGAGCCAAAATGGAGAAAGAAAATTATAGACCAATTTCTCTAATGAATATAGATGCAAAAATTTTAAATAAAATATTAGCAAAAGAATACAGCAAGTTATCATGAGAATAATACATTATGATCAGATAGGATTTACACCAGGAATACAAGGCTGGTTCAATATTAGGAAAATTATCATTATTATCGATCATATCAACAACAAAACTAACAGAAGCCATGTGATTATATTATTAGATGCAGGAAACATTTTTGACAAAATACAATATCTGTTCCTATTGAAAACACTGGAGAGCATAGGAATAAATGGAGCCTTCCCTAAAATAATGAGCAGTATCTATCTAAAACCATCAGGAAGCATTACATGTAATGGGGACAAGCTAGATGCATTTCCAACAAATTGGAGGTGAAACAAGGATATTCATTATCACCGCTGTTATTCAATATGGTACTAGAAATGTTAGCTTTAGTAAATAAGAGAAAAAGAAATTGAAGGAATTAGAACAGGCAAAGAAGAAACTAAGTTATCGCTCTGCAAATGAAAGAAGATATACTTAGAAAATCCTAGAGAATCAAGTAAAAAACTACTTGAAATAATAAACAAATTTGGCAAAGTTGTAGGTTACAAAATAAACCCAGATAAATCATCTGCATTTCTATATATTACTGACAAAGTCCAATAGTAAGAGATAGAAAGAGAAATTCCATGAAAAGTTTTCTATGGTAGATATTATAAAACTTTTGGGAGTCTACCTGCCAAAACAAACCCAAGGACTATATGAACACAATTACAAAACACTTTTCACACAAATAAAGTCAAATCTAAGTAATTGGAAAAACATCAAGTGCTTGTGGGTAGGCCAAGCTAATATAATAAAAATGACAATTCTGCCTAAATTAATTTACTTATTCAGTGCCATACCAGTCAAACTACAAGATAATTACTTTCTAGAGCTAGAAAAAATATAATCAAAATTTTTCTGAAGAACAAAAGGCCCAGAATATCAAGGGAATTAATGAAAAGAAATGCTAGGGAAGATAGCCTAGCCCTACCAGATCTCAAATTGTATTATAAAGCAGTAATCATCAAAACCACTTGGTACTGGCTAAGAAATAGAGGAGTAGATCAGTGGAATATGTTAAGTAATCAAGACACAGTAGTCAATAAATATAACAGTCTACTGTTTGATAAATCCAAGAACCCCAGTTTCTGGAATAAGAACCCACTGCTTAACAAAAATTGGATAACAGTGTGGCAGAAACTGGGCATAGAGCAATGCATGACACCATACACAAGAATAAAGTCCAAATGGGTACATGATCTAGGTGTAAAGACTGATACTATAAACAAATCAGGGGAGCAAGGGATACTGTAGTTGTCAGATTTGTGGAGAATGGAGAAATTTATGACCAAACAAAAGATAAAGAACATTATGAAGTGCAAAATGGATAATTTTGATTACATTAAATTGAAAAGTTTTGCACAAGCAAAGTCAATGCAACCAAGCTTAGGAGGGAAGAAGAAAACTGAGAAAGAATTTTTATAACTAATGTCTCTGACAAAGGTCACATTTCTAAAATATATAAAGAATTGAGGCAAACTTACGAAAATACAAGTCATTCTCCAATTGAAAAATGATCAAAAAATGTGAAAAAGCACTTTTCAGAAAAAGGAATTAAAACTCTCTATAGTCATATGAAAAAATGCTCTAAATTCCTATTGTTTAGAGAGATGCAAATCAAAACAACTCTGAGGTACCACATCACACCTAGCAGATTGGCTAACATGACAAAACAGGAAGATGATAAATGTTGGAGAAGATATGAGAGAGTTGGAGCACTAATTCATTATTGATGGAGATGTGAACTTATCCAATCATTCTAGAGAGCAATTTGGAACTATGCTCAAAGGACTACAAAATGTGCATACCCTTTGACCCAGCAATATCACTTCTAGGACTGTATCCAAAAGAGATCATAAAAATGGGGAAAAGTCCCATGTGTACAAAAATATTTATAGCAGCTCTTTTTGTGATGTCCAAAAACTGGAAATGAAGGGAGTGTCCATCAACTGAGGAATGGTTGAGCAAATTGTGTTATATAAATGTAATGGAATATTATTGTGCTATAAGAAATGATATACAAGAAGGACTTACATGAATTGATGCTGAGTGAAATGAGCAGAACTAGGAGAACATTATACACAGTAACAGTCACAGTGTGCAAGGACTGTTTCTGAAAGACTTAACCCTTTACAGCAATGCAAGGACCTAAAACATCTCCAAAGGACTCAAGGCAAAATGCCATCCATATCCAGAGAAAGTACTACAGAATCAGAATGCAGAATGAAGCACACTATTTTCTCTTGTGTTAAGTTTTGTTTTATTTGGGTTTTTCTCATGGTTTCTCCCATTCATTTTAATTCTTCTTTACTACATGACTAATGTGAAAATGTGTTTAATAAGAATTTATGTGTAGAACCCATATAAGACTGCATGCTGTTTCAGGGAGGGAGGGGAGTCAGAGTGGGAGAATATTTAAAACTTCTGGAAGTGATTGTTGAAAACTGAAAACAAATAAATTAAATTAAAAAATGGAAGTGTGATTCTGATGATTTTGTTGATATAAGTAACTCTTGGAGATGAAATTTTTTCTACCAATGATATTCTTTTCAACTCTTTTGAAGCTTCTGATCTTAGCTGTGTAGAGTATTAAGATTTTAAATGACTTTCCCAAGGTCATAAAAACAGAATATATGAAAGGCCAGACTTGAATCCTCATCTACCTCACTCTGAGGGCAGCTCTATGTCTATTAAATCATTGTTCTCCTTTGAGAGGGTATTGGTATTTAAAATGAGGTCTTTTTGTGGTAAAGTGTGGCTTGGGAATCATTATGAGTCCTTCACAATATCAAAAACATGATCTAGCCTGGTCCTTTTCATGCATAAGTTGGAGGTCCCAATTTACTCTTTATCTGCATTACTTACTCAAAATACAAGTACTGATAAACTAATTCAATTATCTGCTCATCCAAATTCATGTCACAATTTGGTTAATATCCATGCTTCATCCATTTAGTTGTTGCAGAGTGAATTTCTAGATCAAACACTTTTTAGTGAAGGAGACACAGGTTCAGAGATCATTGTTACCAGTACAACTATGAGGCTGGGGAATTTTCATTTAGACTTTTGTCCAGTACACCCTCCAAGACCACTGACAGAAACTTTTGGTGAACATATTTCCTTGTTGTATGACTTATGTGACATTGGTACTCAGAGGACCATGGAACAGCATTATGTCTGCCCATAATTGTTTCTATGAAGGAATCTTGTATGATCTTAACATATGTATTTGACACATGTTGAAGGACAGCCTTTAAGTCTGCTTACTGCTCTACTGAGTCAAATGCCTTTTTTTCATAATCAACAAACAGCAAAGAAAGAAAACTTTTTGCTTTCTTCTCCACCCAAGGTATAACCATACATACATACATATATACATATATATATATTGCTATAGAAAATTGTTTGCAGAAGTATGTTTATTCTCATATTAATTCTTGATATGAACCTTGATCTACTCATTTATAGATATTAAAAGAGGCATGTTTTGATGATTGTTGGAGTTTTCCTGATCTTCCTTTTAGTATAAAATTAACATTCATGATATTTTAGATTTTATTTCTATGTCAGTTATCACATCAGTATCGTCATCGTTTTGGAATTCTTCTTTCTATGAGATATTTTGAAAGTTGATCCCACAGTTCCCTTTAATATTGTTATGCTTCCAGTGTGGAATTCTTAATTTTGGTGAGTTGCTATCACACATTTATGCTCTTATCTTTTTAAGTGCTATTTCTATGTCTTCACTAGAATATTATTTACTCGCAGTGAACTTCAAATGTAGTGGCTTCATGATTGTTATATCACGATAAAAATGTTGACAAATCTGTTTGATTTCACATCTATTTTTTTTTTCTTCAAGCTTAATCTAAAAATATTCTAAGGTGATCAGACTTAGGTCTCATGCCAAGGTTTCTGAAGAATCATTTTCCCTTACACTGCTTTTGACAGTTTTCTGAAGTGAGATTTCTTTTAATTAGATTCTTCTCAAAACTGCTCTTTCCTGCTAGATCCCTTTATTTGTTAAGACGGAGTGTTTTCTGGGAAAGGTAGTTTCTGGTATCTTTTGGTTTTTGCTTAGGACTACTATTTTATATTGTTTAAACTTCCTTAATAAGTGATCATTAGAATCCATGCCCTTGCTTTTATCCATTTGACATTTTCCTAAGTCAATAGAATTTTTAATCATTCAGGTTGGAGCAATTATAGTTGCCAGCATTTTTTTCTTTCATCTTTAATCTTTATTCTAATACAGTGTTGATGTTGACCTTTGCTATAAGCAAACGATGATCTGATTGCCCAAAGAAAGCTATTAGTGAAATGATTCCCATATTTCCTATCTGCTACAATATAATCAGTTTCAATTTATGCTACATGGTTCTTTGTTCATCATATACAAAATCTTCAAATTTTCTTCTGGAAAAAAATTAATCTGTGAGTCTTTGATCTCTTTTATTTCTTAATACTAACCAGCTTTTGTATAACATGTTTAATCCATCGTTCCATGTGTTCATCTTCACATGGAAAGAATCAGATGGCAAGTACACGTTGACTTTGACTGTAGGGTTTTGTTGAGGCCTTCATATATTTTTTCTGCTTCTTTGTCTTCTGTATATTGAACTTGGTATGTGTGTTGCAGTTGTCTTCATGATAGCTTGTTTATACTTTTGAGCAGTGCTAGACAAGATGCCCAAATGTTCCACGACATTGTCTCTGGTTGTCTTTTAATCAGAATAAACTCAATTCTTTATATCAAAAAATGATAGATTTAGAGATCAACTGGATCTTAGAGGTCATTTAATACAAACCTCTCATTTTGCAGTAGTGGAAACTGAATCAATGAATAAAGATGTCATGGTAGCAACCAATAAATTTGTGTCTATAAGTGATCTAAAATTATGTCATGTAGGATTAAGAAACCCTATTTTTTTCTTTTTAAATTGTATTTTAATCTTTTTAATAGATCACCATGATCAGAGAATTCATGCCCAAGAGGCCAACTCCTGGCAAGGGATTCCGTACTAAGTTCTGGAATAGTAGAGAGATCTGCAGTTTTTGCTTGGTAGAACTACACTCTTATGGCATAGACTTGGATAGCTCAATCACTTCCAAACTATTATAGACATTAGAGTAGGACTTTTGTGTAGGATTTTGTCATCCAAATACAAAAAGTATAATTTGAGCTTCAAACTGTATACTGTTTTGGAAGGTATCTCTCAGGTGTGATTGGCTCCTTTCCTTTAGGATGGACTTCCCCGATATACTCCTCCATTTAATAATAGTTGCTTTCAGCAAGTTCTTACTTATAGATAATCTACAAATATCCAATGCATTGTAGAAAACATCTGAGTAAATGCCTGGCCTCCTTCTGTTTATTTGTGAGTGGCATTTTAGCGATTAACACAGGACCTCAAACTATAAATGGATCTTGTCAACCAGTACAATATACATTTTAACTTTGGTGCTGATCAAGACATGAAAAGGTAATTACTTGGCTCCACTTTTTTTAACAACTGAATATTTTCACAGTTTTGCCTCAGGACTTCAGTTTCTCCAGCTGATCATTAATTACCAGGAAACATCCACCCAGTCTATCACTATGGCTTAATTAAGCAAACAAGCAGAGATTATTTGAGGGCATGAGCCAATGGAATTCATCCGGTATAATAAATTTTGAAGAGAAAATGTTTATAGAATCCCCAGGGTGTGCTATGAATATACAGAAACAACTAATGTCAGTAATTCTTCCCCTTAGTGCCAACTCTATTAAATGAGCCTCCTTCTTTATCCCATGTGTTTCTGAAACTATAGGATTGGAATGAGTTAAATCATAAATGAAAATTCATAAATTCACAATTTTTTCTTCAGCTTTATTCTTCTAATTTGCTAATCTTGAGTTGCTTAATCACTTTGTACAGGAAAATATGGGCCTGAGAGTTTATTTGTGGTGTTGTCCATGGATTCTCATGTTTCCTCCCACTCTCTAGGGATCAGACCATTACAGTAATAAACAACAGATGGGCAGTAGCTGCTTCATGTCCTAGGGCACATCTGGCACACATGGGGGTGGGGGAGGAAGGCAATGGCCCCTGGAATGGCAGATTTAGAAGCCGAAGGAGCTTCTAAAGTGTCTTAAAATGCCTAAGCATAAACAATATATATTTTTCTCCAAAATGAAGCATTGTGTTTTACTTTTTACCCAGCCTTCCATACCTATTGAAGTCACAAGCACACAGAACTAATATGTTCCTTAAAGACTTGGCTCACATGGAAATATCGTTATAAAAAAAGTTACACAGCTAGATTTTCTGTACAATTCAGAGACTGAATTTGTAGACACAAGAGGAGAAGAGTAACAAAGAAAGACTGGAGTTTATTATTAAGCAAGGATGACATACTTGTCTGAATGGAATTCATAAGATCATAGATTTAGAATTGAGAGGAATATTCAGGATCATTTAAATCAACCTCTTAATTTTACTTTTGAGGAAACTGAGGCCTACAAGTCTAAGACCTTGACCAAGGTCACACATTTAGGAAGTGACAGTGGTAGGATTTGAACACAGGCATCAAAAACCAGCCCTCTTTCTACTGCACCTCTCTATTTCCCTCCTACTCCTGCTGCAAACAGCACAAAAATCAAGTTGGGAAGGAATTCAGTGACTGTTTTCTCCAACCCATCCCCTGAAGGAATCCCCATTACAATATGCCTGACAATTGACCTTCCATTTTCTGATTCAATATCTCCCTACTTTTGATGAATGTACCCATATCTCATCACCCAGATTGGTACCTCAAAATCATTCTTGACCCATTTCTCTTCATCATTTCCTCACATCCATTTATTTACCAAGTTTTATGTATTCTCACTCTACATCTCTTCAAGTCATCATCAGCTTTTACCTGAATAATTGCAGTTGTCTCTTAACCCGCCTCTCAGATCCTAGTATTACTCTCCTATCATCCATGCTCCAGCTAGCTGCCACAATAACCTCCCTGAAGCACATGCTGGACCATGTCATAGTCCAGAAAAAACAGTTGCAGTGGTTGGTTCTCTATTGAATCCAGGATGAAATCCACACTCTTCAGCCTGGCATTTAAAAATCTCCACAATTTGGTTCTAATATGCCTTTCCAGCCTTATCTTAGATGAATACCATCTGCAGAGTTAATATTCTATAGGAACTACAAAACAACTATTCCCTAAATTTGATATTCATCTCCCACTTCCAGGTATTTGCACATGTTCTTTCTGATGCTTCAATGTCCAGTGATTCTGGGGGCTGCATAGCAGGTATCTATACAATTGCCTTCTCCCAGAGGGTGAAGCCCATTGATATATGAGACAAAAGGAATTTCTCCTACTAAAGGAGAGAAAGAATTGTTTTTTTTTGTTTTGTTTTCCCTTCTACTGACTAAAGATTTTTGCACTGGAATGATTCTTGGTAAAAGGGCCAGGAAAGAAGTCTTTTCTTCTATATAATGGAGGAATACTGGTATAAGGAGCAGAGATGTTAGAAAAGGTGCAATAACATGTCCAGACAAATGATAAGTCAGAAGGTTTAGGTTTGGATTCAGGGCTCCTGATTTAAGTTCAACATTTTTTCCTGCTAAATTGTTCTACCTCTCCTAGGGCAGCAGAATGTGTTAGGCATGATAGGAAGAAGGAAGGAAGGAAGGAAGGAAGGAAGGAAGGAAGGAAGGAAGGAAGGAAGGAAGGAAGGAAGGAAGGAAGGAAGGAAGGAAGGAAGGAAGGAAAGGAAAGGAAAGGAGGGAAGGAAGGGAGAGAAGGAGAGAGAATATTCAATAGGATCCTAGGCCTCATGGAATTTACACAATAGTCAGGAGACAACCATGACCTTTTGGGAGTTTTTCTTCCCTTAATCACCCAATTTCCTCTTTCCTTAGACAAGGACTCCTCACAGACCCAACCCCTAGCCCCTAAATCCATTGTGGCAACTATCATCATTCCTTACTCATAATCTTCATGTTCCATATCTTTTATACCACTTTCTTTACCATGAAAACCATGTGTGTGTATATGTGTGTACATGTGTATATACATACCCACATATGTATGTGTGTTTACATATATACATATATATGTGTGTGTGTATATCTATATATCTATATCTATATACATATACATATGAAGAATTCCTCTGATAGTCTCCAGGACTTAGAGCAACATGAAAATTTTACTCATCTGACTGGTAAAATTGCCCTAATATAGACATTCAGCAAGCACAGAATGGATTATATACATCAAGAAGTGTGTCAGGTTCCATGTTGGAAGAAGCATCAGTTGGGTATGACTGCAGTCTGCAGAAAAACTGAAGTATTCAGCCAAAACTCCCTTTCTTGAATCCTGACTAATCCAGAGATAAAGTTGCCAGATGCCCCAAGCTGGAGTCCAGGTTGACTACACAAAAATTCTATCAAGGACATCTTAAATGAGAAGACAGCCTAGACTCCAGGATATCTACTCCACAATCACATGAATGACATAAGCTGTATGTACAGCTTATGGGTTGCCCATGTAGATTATATATGTATACATGCATGTACATATCTATATCTATTTATCTAATCTATCTTTATCTAGATACATTAAAAAGGTAGATTAGATAGACAAATAGATAGATAATCACACACTCTAAATGGCTGCCTTCCACAGCATTTTTTCTTTCTCCCTGCTAGCAGTCCTGAAGAGTATAAGAAAAATGAGTGTCCTCCCTCAGAGGAGAAAGAAAGAGGTTCTCTCTTTTCTCAAGCTTTTCTACCTATACTACCCCTTAATCAGCCCAATGATTTTCATTCCCTTTGCCAATGAAGTGTCTTATGTAAACGCTCCAGGTTGGAACCTTGGTTACATTCATGTGTTACATTCAAATGGTTTGAGGAGGTTGAAGATGAGTTTTCATTGTTTTCCATATCAGAAACCTAAAGAGTAAGCACATGAAACACTACATAAATAAGAGGTTAATCAAGTACAATTTGGCATTTTAACAGTAACTTTCTAGAGATGTCTTCAGAAAAATAAAAAGCCAGTGGTGGAAATTTCAGGTGCCATGACCAAAAAGGGAAGATGTTTTTGAGCAAACCACACCATGCAAGTGAATATTTATCCCTGCCATACCTGGAGACACATGGGAGCTACTTTACTATAAATTAATTGAAAGTAACCCCTATCTCTACTTCATTTTTTCATCCTCCACAGCACCTACCACAATGCTTCGCACAGAGTTAACAATCAACAAATGTTTATTCAATGAATAAACAAAACTTGAGCAATACTTGTATTATTAAAGAGAACGATGACACACACACACACAGGGAATATTCAATTTGTGGAGCTCACAGATTGGCAAGTGGTTCATGCATGGTGGGGGGAGAGGAAACCAGCTAATTAATGAACCACAGAATGCTGAGTTCAGGAGCTAGAGGAAGCAATTATAACTCTCTAGCCCAGTAAGGCAGTTCTTTCATGTACAGGTAAGCTCAACCTAAAGCCTTAGAAATTTCCATTTTAATAAGCAGCAACCTTGGAGAATCATGGATTCTCCAACATGCATGCTTGTTCTTTGGCCCCGAGGTTTTGTAAATCTAAAGCAAAAACCCTGCTATGAAATTCTTTCTATATTTGCAGGTCAATTCTCAATGTTGTAAAAAAAAGAAAAAAAAGATCTAGGAAAATATGCATATTAGACAGCTACTATACCAGTTTTTCAAATTAATGGAGATAAAATTGGGCAGAGGGAAATTGGTAGTATGGTCCCTAGAGCAGTCAGAGAATTATCCATATTCAACTTTGGCTTAGATCCCAAATGTCAACACACTTGACCTGTCTTGCAGTTTTCTTGACCCTGTTTGATACTTACCATTACTCTGGTCTATTTTCCTCTTATTGCTAATATTCCTTGACTTTCAACTTGACTCATTTGTGGTCTTTAGTTTTGTTTTGTTTTTTAATTAGACATTAGTTATGTTCCCAAAATATCTTACCTGGCTTGTTTTTCATCAATCTGCTGAAATCACTCCACTTTGAAGTGATTCTAGATTTCAGTTATTTAGTTTCAGGTCTGAAAGGGAACTCAGAGGTTATCTCTAATCCAACCTCCTTCATTCTAGAGAGGGGAAATTGAGGCAAGAAAGTTTAGGTGACTTATCTAAGGTCATGTGGTTAATAAGTAGAATCAGGATTTGAACTTAGGTTTTCTGACTCCAAATCCAGGGTTTTTTTTTCATTGTATCAAGCTGCCTCTCACTAACCATAGAAGTACTTCTCAAGACTAAAATGAGCCAGGTGTGATAGCACAGTCTTGCCTCCACACTCACCTTTGATCCTTGTTTCTGGGGGTGGCTGAGGCTAGTGGAACACTGAATGGGGATTTCTGACCTAGAAACAGAGTAGAGTAGAGCTAAAGTCAATTAAGTAGGTGTTATCACTAAGTCCAATACAAATATAATGAGCCCCTAATGGCAGGAGTCTATGAGGCTGCCTAAGCTTACCTTAGAAACAGAGAAAATCAAATCTACCTTGCCAGTTAGATGTGGAATTTGTCTGTGAGTGAGGCTGTTGCACTAGGTAAGATAGGGAGACCTAATTTAAAAAAAAAAAAAGCTTAAAGTGAGGCGTTGTTCAGTTGTGTCCAAATCTTCTTGACCTCATTTGGCATTTTCTTAGCAAAGATACCACAGTGGTTTGCCATTTCCTTCCCCAGCTCATTTTACAGATGAGAAAACTGACACAAGCAGGGTTAAGTGACTTGCCCAGGGGTCACATAACTAGTAAGTGTCTGAGACCAGATTTGAAATCAAGATGATTCTCCCTGACTGCAGGTCTGGTGCTCTATCCACCGCACCACCTAGCTGCCCCAGGAATGAGAAGACCTTATTTTAATTGATTCAGGGATCACCAAGAATGGTTCTCAAAGAGTAGATTTTGTCTAATGAGATCATCTAGAAAGAAAGGTATTGGCTAGCTCTGGGCCTTTCTGTTTTCTTTTGTTTGAAACCTGTGCAAAGATTTCTCCATGTGATGAATATCTAGATGTGTCTTATAACTGCCAAAAAAGGAAAGAAACAATAAGTGTTTCATTTCCTACGTGTTGGGCCGGTAGAAAGTAAGAAATAGCAAAAAGTCTGCATGTCCACAATGTGTTTGAGAAAAAAAGATTGAGTAAAAAGATTAAAAGTCAGGCTTTGATTTAGGACACCCAGGAGCTGAGAAAGTCTAGGGGATACTAGCACTAAATCTACTAAAGACTGTGTAACATCTCAGAGCTATAAACCCAGTATTCAGTCAACAAGGCAGCAGGCCAGTGTTAGAAGCTAATAAGAACGGAAATAGCACTTGGATGAGGGATCTGAAGAGATTAAGGAATATAGGAAACAGAAGCAGGTGGCACAAAGAACAGAATGCTGGACCTCCAAACAGGAAGATCTGAGTTGGAATCTTGCCTCAGACACTGAATAGCTGTGTCACCCTGGGTAAATCACTTGACTTCTGTCTGCTTCAGTTTTCTTTTCCACAAAACATGGACAGTAATAGTACCTACCTTCCAGGATTGTTTTAAGATCAAAATGAGATAATATTCTTTTTTTTTTTTTGCTTGACTTCCTGATAGACACTTTATTTTTAAAAATTTTCCCGACTTAATAGTATATTATTTTTTCCAATTCCATATAAAGATCGTTTTCAACATTCAACATTCATTTTATAAGATTTTGAGTTCAAAATACTTTTAAAGGATTTTGCAAACCAAGAGCTATGTAGATATTAACTAATAATAATGATAATAATATATAGACTAAATATTCTGAAAATGTTTAGCAGCTAAGAAATCATTAAAAAAATGAAAGGATCTGCTGCGTGCCAAAATATGACATCCAGTGGAAATTACTTATTCATTCCTTGAAGAAAACATTATCAAGTGTTTAATATATGAAAAAATATATTAGGTGCTAATTTTGTATAGATAAAATTATGCAATCATAATTATACAATCGACATTATTATAACCGTACCACAGTACAATGGAAAGAGTGATGGATTTGGCTTCATGGTACCTGACTTTGAATTCTTTCTCTGTCAATTATCTATATGACCTTGGACAAATTAATTAATTTTTCTGAGCCTCAATTTTCTCATATGGTAAATGGATGTGTTGAACTGCATGACCTTTGGGATTCCTTGCAACTCTTAATCCATAATTATATGTTTCTTCCTTCAAGGAGCGTATAGTCTAGCAGGGGAGTAGACATTTATACAAATGACAATAATCCAGGTAGAATCTATAGAGAGGTAAGAACTGTACACTATGAGAATTCATAGATGAGATATCATTTCTGGTTGACAATTATTCGCAGATAGTGGAAGTGTTATTTCAGCTGAACTTTACTGAGAAAGGATAAAACTCCAGTAGGTAGAGATGAGCATCAGAAGACATTCAGACACAGAGTAGCATGAGCAGCAAATGTGACAAGCTGAGAAAGGAAAGGTTGGCTTTGCACATCCATTGGAGCTTCTTCTTACAAAGGGCTTCTTCCTTGAGGTCTTTCTCTCTTGTGGATTATACTTTCCCACTTGGTACGTCTGCTTCTTTTATCCCTTCTTCCACAACTGCTCTGGTTGTTGATAACACATAGAAAGTGTTCCGGGAATGGGGAAATACTAGCTACTTTTTGAAATTTCACCAAAGGAAAAAAGACAGAAACAGAAGGCAGCCCATTCCTAGACACAGGCTCACCTAGGAGGCTATGACTTTTACTATAGTGTGTAAAGGATACCACCTTTTCATAGACCCTTGTATGCTCAAAGAACCATCCTTACACTTCAAGGCTAGCAGGAAAAAGAGGCCTGAGGGGTATGAATTGTCTCTAAAATATCCAAAGTTTTTCTTTCAAAACCAATCAAAACAGTTAGAATTGCTAACAGGAACCAGGCAGAGGATTCTGAGCCTGCTCTGAAGTGGGGAAGTACTACACTCAGCACTTTACAAATGCTTATCAAATTGAACAAATAAATTTAAGGAGGGCTACTGATAATAAAAATTGTACTTTAATACTTCAGTTTTGTTGAGGTGCTCCAGTTTCCTCATCTATAAAATGGTGGGAATTTGGCAACAATCCTCTGAGTTTCCTTTCAACTCTAAAATTATGAGAATGTACACAATGATTTCGCCTTTATTTTACCATTATGTCTACAAGGCAATCACAGAGGACTTTGTTAATTATTTTAACAAAATATGATCTGCAAGAAGGACAAGGGAAATAAAGCAACTATAATCACCTCTGTTCTTTCCATGTGAAAGAACAGGTTGAAAATGATGCCCTCCAGAACAATGGGGATGAGGGGTAGAGACAGTTAGAGTTAGGGTGAATTCACCTTCCTTGTTCTTAGAGTAAGAAAAGTTAAAATCTTTCATTTTTGTCTAAATCAAGGGTTCCTTATTTGTCCTGGGTCCCTTTGATAGTCTTCTAAAGCCCATGGCCCCCTTCTCAGAACAATAATTTTTAACGTATAAAATAAAATCCACAGGATTATGAAAGAAATACATTTATCAAAAAACAGTTATCAAAAATGAACACACAAAACAAGATCACAGGGACCAGGTTAAGAATTCCACAGAATAAAAAATGTGACTCCTTAATATAAGAAGGGATTGTTCATGAAGCATAGGCATCTAAATGAGTCTGATTCTCCCCATTGTGGAGAGGAAATAAGGCTGGACCATTGTAACATCATCCAGGCATTCATGGGCTCTTTCTATGGCTCTAATCATACGAATGCTGAATCTCTCTCTCTCTACATGTAGTTTCAATAGCTCTACATGGGTCACCTACAGGAGCCACATGGTATCCCTGGAGGTAAATAGGGACAGGCCATTATCAGAAGCAGAACCAGAAACTGCCTCCAAGCTGCTAACCTGCTGCCTTGCAGCAGTCATTACTGTTTTTTTTTTCCCAGTGTCTAAATAACTTTCCTGTTTTTCACTAAAACAAAAAGCCAACAGCCAGATGGTCAGTTGCTTAACTGGTTTTACTATTTATATTTTGAAAAAGATGTTGAGAAATACAAATTCTACTGCAAAACACGCATGACAAATTAGGTGAAGACAATCTATTGAGTCAGTTTCATAGAGAAGTACTCCTACGGTTTTCCATTCAACTTCCTATCCTGAATTGTGGCACAATGGTATAACTGTCTGCATTTATGTACAATATTTCTAGACCTAGTGAAGAAAAAACTGCTTCATCCCATTCTTCTTGAATCATCAGAATCTCCTTTCTTGTAATGTTCTACCCATGGTGATTTAAGATACAGGTGATATTATTTTTCTCAGTACTGAGCTTTTGCTTTAATGTTGGCTCTGAATGCAGATTTTCAATGCAGATGTTAATTATCATGTAAGTTTTAAAAATCATTTTTAGTCTGTTTTTTAAAAACTAGGAAATAAAATGAACATTTCCATATATACGTATGTGTATACCTACATATATATGCATATGTACGTACATAATAGAACAAGAAAAAAATTACGTACATGAAATTGCAGATCTGTTACTAATAGTCAGCTTTTTTAAAAGTCCATAGTAAATTTGATTTCTAACTTTTAAACCTAATCTAATTGCATATACTTCTAGCTTTTCTTTTCTCTTTTCTGCATTAAAAAAAGGTGTTTGAAAGATTTTTTCCTCCCTCCCTCTCTCCCTTTCTTCCCATCCCTGCCTTCCTTCCTCCTCTTTCTTCTTTTTTCTTTCCTTATGTCATTCTTTTTCTTCCTCCCTTATCTCTCTCTGTCTCTCTCTGTCTCTCTCTCTCTGCCTCTCTGTCTCTCTCTCTCTGTCTCTGTCTCTATCTGTCTGTCTGTCTGTCTGTCTGTCTGTCTCACCCTCTTTCTCTCTCTCATGCCCATCCTCCCTTACCCTCCCACTCTGCTCACATCCCTGGCAATAGCAAAAAGAAAAACAAAGACTTTGTAACAAATAAGCTCAGTCAAACAAAACAAATTCTCTCATCATCCCCTAAGCTTTCATAATAGTATATATTGTCAGGATTGTTCTAGAGTGGAAGAACATTTTTTGTTGTTGCTTTGTTTTGGTTTTTGTTGTCATTTTGTTTTTCTCCCATGTCTTTGTCCCTATGACTTTTCTATAGCAATTTTGAAAGATCAAGGTAAAAGACAGTAGGTGACAGTAGTAATAGCAGCAGTGGCTATTTTATGTGGCAGACAAACCACTACCAAAGATCTCCTTCCCAGCTTCTACTGCTGAGAGATTGCATGGCAAGATCCTTGCCTGCAGGTCCAAAGAGTACTGTGGTTTTAGTTGCTGATAGAAAGTAACTAGGATCATAGGTAAAAGACCTCAAAGAGACCATAGTAGCCATTTAGTAAAACTCCTTTATACCAGAAGTGGTATTGCTGGTTCAAAGGATATGCCCAATTTTATTGCCTTTTGGGCATAGTTCAAATTGTTCTCTAGAATGGTTGGGTCAGTTCACAATTCCACCAATTGTACATTAGTGTCTCAATGTTTCCATATCCTCTCCAACACTTATCATTTTCCTCTTTTGTTATGTTAACTAATCTGGGAGGTTTGAGGTGGTTCCTCAGAGTTGTTTTAATTTGCATTTCTCTGACCAAAAGTGATTTAGAGTATTTCTTCATATGCCTATAGATAGCTTTGATTTTTTCATCTGAAAACTTCCTGTTCATATTCTTTGACATTTATCAATTGTTCAATGGCTTGTATTCTTATAAATTTGACTCAGTTTTCTACGTTTGAGAAATGAATCCTTTATCAGAGACACTTGCTGTAAAGATTGTTTCTAGCTTTCTGTTTTCCTTCTAATCTTTGTTGTATTGGTTTTGTTTGCACAAAAACTGTCTTTTATTTTGATACAATCAAAATTGTCTATTTTACATTTTATAATGTGCTCTGTCACTTGTTTGGTCATGAATTCTTCCCTTCTTCCTAGATTTGACAGGTAGACTATTCCTTGCACTTTTAATTTGCTTTACTGATACAAAGGGAAATGAGTAGAACCAGGAAAACATGATGTTATGACCAGCTATGAATGACTCAGTTCTCAGCAACACAGTGATCCAAGACAAGTACAAAGGAAAGGAATGAAGGAAAATATTATTCACAACCAGACAAAGGTGTCACCTTTTATGTCTATATCATGCACCTGTTTTGGTCTTCTCTAGGTATGTGGTGTGAGATGTTGGTATATACCTAGTTTACATCCTATTGTTTTCCAGTTTTCCCAGCAGTTTTTGTCAGATAGCAAGATCTTATCCCAAACGTTGAGGTCTTTGAATTTATAAAACACTACATTACTATGGTGGTCATTGATTACTGTGTCTGATATAATCAATCTCTTCCACTCATCCACCACTCTATTTCTTAGCCAGTACTGGATAGTTTTGATGATTACTGCTTTATAATATAGTTTGAGATCTGGCATTGCTAAGTCACCTTCCTTTGTCTCCAGCCCCTTATCTTTACCTTGTGTGTGTGTCTCTCTGCTTCAAGTATACTTCTTGTAAAGAACATATTGCAGGATTCTGGCTTTTGATCCACTCTGTTATCTGCTTTCGTTTTATGAGAGAATTCATCCCATTCACATTCAGTAATGATTACTAACAGTGTGTTTCCTTCCATCTTATTTTCCCTCCTTTTTGTTCTCTCTCTCCTTTCACCCTTTCCCTCCTAACTTGTGTTTTGCTTCTATCTACTGCCTCTCCCAATCTGCCCTCCCTTCTGTTACTGCCCATCCCCCCTTTGCTTAATCTCCTCCTCCTGCTTCCCTGGCAGGTAAGATAGTTTTCTATTTTCAACTGATTGCATGTATTATTTCCTCTTTGAGCCAATACTGATGAGAGTAAGGTTCAAGTGATGTCTACCCTCCCCTCTTCTTTTCCACTGTAATAGATCTAATATTGATGAGAATAAGGTTCAAGTGGTGCCTATCACCTACTCTTCCATCTTCTTCTCCATTGTAATAGACCTTTTACACTTCTTTATATTAAATAATTTACCCAGTTCTACCTTTCCCTTCTTTCTGCACCCAGTGTACTCCTATAATTCATCCATTAATTATGTTTTTCATGTCATTCCCTCAAATTCACCTTATACCCCTACCCAATGTCTATGTATATTCTTTCTAACTATACTATTGGTGATATAATTTAAAAGAATTATAAGTTATCTTCCTATGCAGTCATATAAACAATTTTGCTCTGTTGAATCCCTTATGTTTTATTTCCTCTTTTTACCTGTTTATACCTCTCTTGGCTCGATATTGGAAATCAAATTTTTGGTTAAATTCTGATCTTCTCCTTATTAAAGGTTGAAATCCTTCTATTTAATTGAATGACCATTTTTCTCCCTTGATATAATATGTTTAATTTAGTTGGGTAGGTGATTCTTGGTTGCAATCTGAGTTCCTTTCCCTCTAGAATGTCTTTTTTCATGACCTCCAATCTTTTAATGTTGGGACTGCCAAGTCCTGAGTAATCCTGGTTGTGGTTCTCCAATACTTGAATTGTTTCTTTCTGACCAGTTGCAGTATTTTTTCCTCAATCCGATAGTTCTGAACTTTGGCTATAATGCTCCTTGGAGTTTTTATGTTGAGATCTCTTTCCTGAAGTGCATTCTTTCAATGCCTATTTTGCTCTCTGTTTCCAGGATACCAGGACAGTTTTCCTTGATAATTTCTTGAAAGATGCTGCTCAGATTCCTTTTCTCATTATGACTTTCAGGTAGTCCAATGATTCTGACATTGTTTCTCCTGGATTTATTTTCCAGGTCAGTTGTTGTTGTTATTGTCCAATAAGTTATTTCACTTCTTTTCTACTTTTTCATTCTTTTGCTTGATTGGTTTTTGGTGTCTTGAGTCATTAGCTTCTCCTTGCCCAATTCTAACTTTTAAGGAATTGTTCTCCTTAATTACCTTTTGTATCTTGTTTTATTTTTGATCAGCTGTACTTTTTAAGGAGTTTTCTTTGGTGGATTTTTATAGCTCCTCTTCCATTTGATCAATTCTTCTTTTTAAGCAATTGTTTTCTTTTGTGAAGCTGTTGACTTTTTTCATAATTATTTTACATTACTCTCATTTCTTTTCCCAATATTTCTCCTAAATGTGTTATATGATTTTAAGTTCCTTTTTGAGTTCTTCCATGAATTCTTTCTGAGCTTGAAACCACTTCCCATTTTTCTTGAAGGTTTAGCCCATAAGTGTTATGACATTGTTGTCCTATTCTGTATCTTTGTTCTTCCCTGTCACCATAACTTTCTTTAGTCAAATTCTTTTTTGTTGTTGGTGGTGTTTGTTCATCTTTTTTGGCATTTTTCCTTTCTTTTAAATTTGAGTTCTGCTCCTGGGGTGGAATGGGTACTGTTTCATACTTCTTGTGCTTGGGGCTACAAAACCTGACTGTTTACCTAGTACTGCACTGATGTTTCTTTGAGGGTAATGAAGGACTCTTGTGTCTGGTGCTACATCAAAGGAGCTTGGGGGTACCTGGTGATGCTGGAGGCCTTAAGGGTCTGGTGGATTACCTGGTGCTAAGCCAGGGTCCTAGTGGTGGTGTCTGGCATATACTGAGGCTAGTGGGGTGTTTCTGCATTTCCCCAGGGATACACTGAAGCACATGGCAGTATGGCCCCTGGAAGTTGCCTTTTTGCCCAGGGCTATGCTGAAGCACATGGAGATTCTATGACTTGGAGTCTGCCTGTTACCTTAGCTATGCTGAGGCATGTGGGGGATCCTGGTGTTGGCATTTGCCCATTCCACCACAGTGGGGTTCAGGATCTATCAATGATTTCATGAGATGGGGCTTGCTGCTATCTTGCTAGGATGTTTCCTATCTTGGACTGTGTTCTCCTATTACCTGAAGGTAAACCTTTCTTGCCAATCTTCCAAGTTTCTCGTGCTCAAACATTTTTTCACTCTGTCTTTTTGCTGGTTCTGCTGTCCAGAATTTGTGGTGCTATTTTATGGTTGTTTGGAGGTGACTATGGGAGAGCTGCTGTGATTTACTGCTTACTCCACTATCTTGGCTCCTGAAAGATCAAGTAGTCTAATTCTTAAATGCCTCTAACAAATGCTTTTTTGGCCAAATGTGTATGAAGTCATGTAACACTTTTACATTTTTTTCTTTCATCCTGAAGTACACATAAACTCAAAGGTTTTTTCTTCTTTTCCTAAATAATTGTCCACAGGAAGGATTCCCCAACTTTTCTGTGAGAGAGAACTACTCATCATTTACCAGTAATCTTGAGATCACTATGAGATGGAGTCTGGCAGAGGTATGTTGAAGCCAGCTCAAACTGAAATTCTAATTGCTAAATTTTCTGCATAAGCATTTACATCTAGAGATCAGAAAATGCTACGAATCAAGGCTTGACCCATTGTCTTATTGCTTATCAAGACTTAAAATGATATCAAAAATGTTAATAATTCAGATTAAATCTAAAAATCTACTGTGCACTTAAAAAAAAATTTTGGAGAGCTGAGATTGCTAAACATTTCCCAGTATAGCTTTGAATGAGGAAAACAAGTGGGAAGCAAGAAAGATGTCCAAAGTAAATACCCTGAGTAAAGTAAGAAAGGAGTTCCTACTGACTGTTGCTTTGCCATCCACTGGAAATAACTAAAAGACATTTCAGGGATTGTGAGTTTAGAGGGGACAATAGTCTTAAAAGTCTAGGAAGTAAGCTTTTGAGACTGAGCTATTGATTGAAGTTCCTTTGACTTAAAGTAGAACTTATCTGTATTCTAAAGCTGGAAAATATGTTCTTCCATCTAGAGATGTGTTTGTCTCTTACTTAGTAATTGCCCTTAGTTTTGATTTTCATTGTTATTATAGCTTGTAACAATAAAGAATATTAAAGGATATATTGCCTTCGAAGCATTACTGATATTTCTCCATGGATTATAGTAGTCTCTATGTCAAGGGACTGCTTCTAGAGATGGAGTATCACAGGCTTGTGAAACAACCAAAACTTCAGAGAGAGGTCATTTCCAGAACAGAAAAATGACCCTAATGCAAAATTAGAATCTCTGATCCAGTAAGAAATAGACTTTACGAAAGTAAGTACAAATGCTTGCTAGAGAATCCCAGACCTGATAGAACTTTTAATTAACTTTCTCAAAAGTCTGAGCTCATTTCCCCTCACTTCTACTGACTCTTTGACAACAATGGGATTTGCTGAATGCTCCCAAATTCACCTAGGCTTTACTCGGAATCCTAATTATAATTTGAGTTTTTAAAAATACATTTTGGCTCATTCCATGGGCTTTTCTAAAATGACTTCCTTGAATATCATAAAGATCTATTTTTTTTTATTCTCACTACAGAAACTTGCTGGGTTCCATCCATTAAGATAGTTATATTATTTTTCCCAGATAACTGGCAGTAGTTCATATTGTGAAACCAAATTAAACAAAATGAATTCCCTAAACCAATTAAACTTCAATATGCTCTCATTTCTTATCCTACTTCAAAAAGAAAGATGATAAAACAAACCATAGAAAAATGACTCAGCTACAATAATAATGTGTTTTTTAAAATCAAGCTTTTAGTGTTCATCTAACTAATGAAAAGCCAAATTCTGCAGAAAGGTCTTAACAAACCTTGAAATGCCAAATCAACCTTTCCTGTGCCTTTTGAACTGGGAAGAAACAATAAAATTCAGCAAAGGAATTTTGTAAATACGGCCTTGATTGTTTTTCTAGGGAGGGAGATAATTAATCACTGAGCCCTGTACAACTCATGTCTATGTGTTCATTACATATCCAAGACATTTTGGCTATGAGATTCTTCCTTTAGAAACTTGAATCTAGAGACCCTGTCTTTATCGAAGTTATTGAGTTACTCTTTTATCTCTTCACTACCTTGAATCTAAAAGTTAGTTTTCATTATTGTTAAGTTATATTTTTAAAAAAGACGAAATTGAGGCAGAGAGGAGTCAAAATTTTGTATTTCCCTATATACATTAAGTTTAAGTTTCCAGTCCTGTTTTCATTGACCAAAATTTACCTGACTGAACAAAATATATTCAAGACTGATAGTCCCTAAATTTAACAGCAATTGGATTTACGTGAGGGAGTCTTTCTAGCTACTTGAACTGATTGACACTAGTGTATAATTCTTGAATTTAATTTTAGAAATTTCTTGGGAAGCAGCCTCTTCTTCAGGCTCTCTCTGCATCAGTTGTGTTCCAAAGGAGAGCTCTGTTAGCACTACATAATAAATAAGAAATATAAGTGTATATGATTTTTTTTAAAATATTACTTAGCCATATTGATGAACAGATCTTAATTATTTTCAGCTGCCTAGGAGCATATGGGTAATTACTATTTTTCCCTTATGTTTTCCTAATGGTTAATACATTTATATGGTGTAACCCATACTCAGAGAGAAATGGGAAATAGCTTTGGATTTTCAAAAATGTGGGAAAAGAATCAAAGAATATGAAAATGATTGATGTATGGTCAATTGCTAACTGCTTTAAGATGACTTTTGGGGGTGGGGGAGTAGACTTATGATTTCATCAGTGTAAATATTTCCAAGGATGTGGAGGTAACTAATGGCAACTAATGCAGAACTTGTAGTCTTAGTCGTTTGGGAGAGCTAAGAGGCTTATGGCATGTGTCAAGAGTTAAAATTTGAACTCATATCTTTCTGATTTTAAGACCAGCCATCTATCCACTGGGGCATTTTGCCTCTCAGTTACACAGAAGCATCTGTCTTAGAAATAGCATCTAGACCAATATGGACTTAGCCTAGGAATACTAACATTGTAAATTACTTTAGAAATTATCTATTCTTTTAAAGATGAGGAAACTGAGACAGTGCATCTGTATTTATTCTAGAAAGAGAATTGAACTTGGTATCAGAGGACACAGTTTTGAAGCCCAGTTCTGGCAATCCCTGAAGATCTCACTCAACCTCTCTGACCCTCTTTCTTCATCTCTAAATTAAGAGTAATAATCCTTGCATTGCCTAACTTACAGGTTTATTGTGATGAATGTAATTTGTAAACCTTAGAACATTATATAAATGGGTTATTCATACTTGTTGCTAATTAGTTAATAATTATGCTTTGTAATTATGATAATGTATGTGAGAAGAGATGATGAACTGACCTAGTGGGGTTTATAGTAAGAGGGTGGAGAATAGATACTACCAGAAGATTTCTAAATGGAATCTGGCCTGATCAGAAAACTGAAGGACTTGGGTGGCTTATGTGACTTTTTTTTATAATTCCTATTTGAAGGTTAGGACTCAATAAGTCAACAAGTATATAAAGAAAAGCAAAAACAGTGGTCCTTACTCTCAAAGCAATGGCATTTTAATGGAGGTGGCAACATATGAATAACTGGGTACAAACACCATACATAGAGATAGATGGATAGAAGATAGATAGATAGAGAGATAGATAGATAGATAGATAGATAGATAGATAGATAGATAGATAGATAGATAGATAGATGATAGATAGATAGATGATAGATAGATGATAGATAGATAGATAGATAGATGATAGATAGATAGATAGATAGATAGATAGATAGATAGATAGATGATAGATAGATGATAGATAGATGATAGATAGATAGATAGATAGATAGATGATAGATAGATAGATAGATAGATAGATAGATGATAGATAGATAGATGATAGATAGATAGATAGATAGATAGATGATAGATAGATAGATAGATAGATAGATAGATAGATAGATAGATAGATAGATGATAGATAGATAGATAGATAGATGATAGATAGATAGATGATAGATAGATAGATAGATATAGATGGGGAGAGAGAGGAGGAGAGAGGAGAAGGAAGAGGAAGGAGGGCATCAAGAAAGGAACAGTTGTCCAGATACATAATATTGAAAAACAAGACAGGGGTTTCTGGACTTTTGTTTGACGCCAAAATGATACCATGGTGTCTATTTCCACAGTGAAACTACATAGGGTAGAGCAGAGTGCCAATCTTAGATGTGAATTCTACCTGACACCTACTAGACAAGGAGCGACATGGGCCAGAGTCATACAGGAGAGTGCTGGACTTTAAAAACAAAGGACCTGAGTTCAAACCCAGGTATTGCTTCCTTACTACCTGAGGACATTACTTTACCTCTCCAGACTGCCATTACTCAACTATAAAATTCACAAGGGGGTTGAACTCAGAGTTTCAACTCAAAAGCTGCTTTTGTAACCTCAATCTGTAACTCAGTGAATTTATGACATCTGTAGGTCTCAGTTTAAATAAAGGTAATGATACTTGCCTCACTTACCTCCTAGAGTTATTCAAAGAAAGTACTTTGCAAACATTAATGCTCTACAAAAATGTGAACTATTATTATTATCATCATCCCTTAAGGTCTAGCAAAATTGTGCTTCCCCATTGATGTCATTTTAATCAAGAAATAATAGATTTAAAATAATAGAAATAAAAGATTTAAAAAAACACCTGAAAATGTTGAGGTAGGTACGGAAAATGCCCAGATGAAATTGTAACTCTAATTACCATTGAGAATATCATGTACAATATAGAAAGAGAAATAAAAATGGTTGAGGGTATTCAATAATTAACTGGAAGAAATAAATTGAAAAAAAAGGTTAAGAACAAAATCTATGTGCTCATCAGAACTTTGAGGTTGATTAACCCTGTAATGGGTAGCTAGGAGCCACAGTGGATAGAATATTGAATCTGGAGACAGGACAATAGACACTTACTAGCTATGTGACCCTGACCAAATTACTTGACTTTTGTTTGTCTCAGTTTCCTCATCTATAAAATGGGAATAATATTAGCACCTGCCTCTAGGGACTGTTGTGGAGATCAAATGAGATATTAGTAAAGATCTTTGCAAAGTTTAAAGCACTATATAAGTGATGGTTTCAATCCTCATTCTTAGAGAGATGCTTCAGTGGCCAATTTGATCACCCTCCAGGTACTCTGTCTTCATAGTTTTTTGAACCTTTTAGAGGGTTTGACTTCCATGACCGCTCTACTGTCACCCATTAGGGTAGGAACATCTTTGCATCTCACAGCCAATATCCTGAAGATGATTGTTCTTTGACATCATATCTTACTAAAATCTACACACAATGGTTTTTCCTATACCTATTCTTTGACCTCATTGTGACCTTTCATCAAGCCTCCAACTACATAGTCTCCCTCTCAATAACAGTAGATGATGTCACTTTTTACTTTTCAGGGAAAATAGAAGGTCCCAGGCATCAGCTCTTTCTCTCCTTTTATACTACTCTAAACCTTTCAAGGACATGGGGCATAATGTTCTCTTTGATATTGTCTTCTCTAATTTCAAATTTCTAATACTGCACTTTTAAGGTTCTCTTACAACTCTGATTGCTACTGCTCACTCTCTCTCTCTCTCTCTCTCTCTCTCTCTCTCTCTCTCTGTCTCTCTCTCTCTCCATCTCTCTGTCTCTCTCTTCCTCTCTCTCTATTGCTTCCAGGCAAATAATGCTCTATATGATATTCAAAGTCCTTTATAACTTATCCCCCTCCTATGGTTCCAGTCTTTGTATGTCTTCCTCCCTGTCATGTACCCTTTGATCTAATGAAACTCAACTTCTTGATGTTCCACAAACAAGACATCCTAAATTTTAGTTCTAGGTATTGTCTTTAGCTCTCTCCATGCTTCACTCTCCCTCCTCTTCTCTAACTACAGGCCTCACTGGCTTCCTTTAAATTCCAAGTAAAATCCTTTCTTCTACAGGAAGGCTTCCCCAACACTTCTTAATTCTCATGCCTTCTATTTGTCCTCTATATAGCTAGTTTGGCATTATTTGTTTGGATGTTGGCTTCTCCATTACATTATAAGCTCCTTGAGTGCAGGCACTATCTTTTGCCTGTTTTTGTATCCCTGTCACTTAACACAAGGCCTGCTATGTGGTAGATGATACATTAAACTTTATTGATTGATTATTGGCAAACAGTAACAATAAAATCTAACATCTGCATAGCTCTTTTCTTCCTTGGTCAAACCAGATCTAAAATATTATGTTCAATTTGGGATATCATATTTTAGGAAGGCTGTTGTGAAGACAGAAAATGTCCAGAAAATTACCAGTGTAGTCAAAGGGCTCAAGAAATTGACATGGTTGAGGAGGGAGATATAAAAGTTGGAATTCAAAACTTAAAAAAAGTGCAAAAAATGTTTTAACATGTAATGGGGAGGAAAATAAAATATTATGTACTAAAAAAATGGGAATACCTTGCCTAGAAAGATCTGATGAAGACACGATAACTGCCTTCAAATATTTAAAGAACTGTCAAATTCAAAGAGAGAAATTAATTCTTTTCCATTTAACTTCAAGGGTCAGAACTTGGAATAATGGATGGAATATGAAGAAAGGCAGACTCAGTCTACATATAACAGAAAGATGCCCCAACACTTGGAGATCTCCAAAACAGAGGGGATTGGCTCTATAGGCAGTGGGCTCTCCCCTACTAGATGTCTCTAAGTGAATGCTCTGGTCTGAAATGTAAAGAATGGTCTCATAGAATTATGGGTTAGATTTGGTGTCTGCTTAAAAAAAATAGTAATTGTAATAATAGCTGAAACATAGTACTTTAAAGTTTGCAAAACCTTTATATACATTATTTTATTTGAGTTTCATAATAATCTTGTGAGGTGGGCAGTAGAAGGATTATTTCCATTTCACAGATGAGAAACCTAAGTGTTGGAGAAATTAAGTGACTTGTCTATGATCATACTGCAAGTAAGAAATTGAATCCAAATCTTTCTGATTCCATTTCTATCTCTGTGTAGGAAAGGTGCCAAGACACTAATGATGGAACAATGTCCTAATTCTTTTTAAATGGGAAATACAGTAGATTTAAAAAAAAATATAGGTCACTGAACTTGTTATTGATCCCAGGTAAGTTTCTAGAAAGGATTATTAGAAGCTGATTTGTGAGAGCTTTGAAATTGAAGTAGTGTTAATAAAAAAGCCAGGACTGATTCATTTAGAAGAACCCATTCCAAACTAACCTCATTTTCTTTTTTTGTTATTATTGCTAGACTGGTAGATGAGGGGAAGAACATAGACATTTCCATTCAACAAATATTTACTAAGTGAATCAAATGCCCTATACAAGCACTGGGTATACAAAGATGAAACTATATTTGTGTGTGCATGTGCATGTGCGTGTATGTGTGTGAAGAATGAGAGAGAGAAATAGAGAGAGAGAGAGAGAGAGAGAGAGAGAGAGAGAGAGAGAGAGAGAGAGAGAGAGATTGCCCTAAGAAGTTTATAATCTAATAGGGGATGAGATTAAAAAAAAAACGGAGATAATATGAATTACAATATGATTGTTGATAAGAGATTTGAGGAGGAGATATTATTTTGGGCTGGGGAGTTCAGAGAAGGTTTCATCAAAAAGGTAGCACCTGAAGAAAACAACAACAAAAGGACTTTAACATCGAGTTGGGAGGGAAGGAAGTATTCTACAGTCAGAGAGGGTAGTGTAAACCAATGCAGGAAGAAAGGAAAAGGTAAAATGTAAAGGAAGAACACAGAATGTATGAAAGGGAATAATTTACAGTAAGACTAGAGGTAACTTGGAGCCTGCTTATTTAGATCCTTGAATACTAAGTTAAAGAGTCTTTATGGGGGAGGAGCCAAGATGGTGGAGTAGAAAGATTCACATGTGCTAGCTCTGAACACACAGCCCATAAAATATCTGTAAAAAAGAACTCCCAACAAATTCTGGAGCAGCAGAAGCCACAGAACAACAGAGCAGAGGAGATTTCTGTTCCAAAGAGCCCAGAAAACCTGGCGCAAAAGGTTCATTGGTGCCCCAGACCTGGAGCCCAGCCCAGCCCTGCCTTGGCCACATGGCACCGAGAGGAGCAGATCTGAGCAGGCTTCAGGGACAGAATATCCAGCAGTCGCGGGTCCCTCTACCCACAGGCGCTGGGAGTGAGTGAGAGAGTCTTTTTGGCTTGCCTGGAGGGGAGCGAGGTGTCTCCATAACTCAGGCCCCCTTGGGAGGCAGCAGCGGGGACGGCAGCTTACAAGGGCTCCCCAAGCAGGCAGGAGCCCAGATCCATTGTTGAAGGTCTCCACATAAACCCCCTGAGGGAACTGAGCCCTGTGAGGCGGCCCTGCCCCCACCTGAGCACCTGAACTTAATTTCACACTGAATAGCAGCCCCACCCCCTCCCAAAGCCCTGAGGCTGGGAAGCAGCATTTGAATCTCAGTCCCCAAGTGCTGGCTGGACGGATCTGGAGGCATGGTGAGTGTGGAAAGAAAACTCAGAAGTCAAGTCACTGGCTGGGAAAATTTCCAGAAAAGGGAAAAAAAAAATAAGACTATAGAAGGTTACTTTCTTGGTGAAGAGATAATTCCTCTCTTCCTTTCAGATGAGGGAGAACAATGCTTACCATCAGGGAAAGACACAGCAGTCAAGGCATCTGTATCCTAGCCCACCCAATGGGCTCAGGCCATGGAAGAGCTCAAAAAGGATTTTGAAAATACAATAAGAGAGGTGGAGGAAAAACTGGGAAGAGAAATGAGAGAGATGAAAGAAAAGCATGAAAAGCAGGTCAACAACTTGCTAAAGGAGACCCAAAAAAATGATAAAGAAAATAACACCTTGAAAAAGAGGCTAACTCAATTGACAAAAGAGGTTCAAAAAGCCAATGAGGAGAAGAATGCTTTAAAAAGCAGAATTAGCCAAATGGAAAAGGAGGTCCAAAAGCTCACTGCAGAAAATAGTTCTTTCAAAATTAGAATGGAACAGATGGAGGCTAATGACTTTATGAGAAACCAAGAAATCACAAAACAAAACCAAAAGAATGAGAAAATGGAAGACAATGTGAAATATCTCATTGGAAAAACAACTGACCTGGAAAATAGATCCAGGAGAGAAAATTTAAAAATTATGGGTCTACCTGAAAGCCATGATCAAAAAAAAGAGCCTAGACATCATCTTTCATGAAATTATCAAGGAAAACTGCCCTGATATTCTAGAACCAGAGGGCAAAATAAATATTGAAAGAACCCACAGATCCCCTCCTGAAAGAGATTCAAAAAGAGAAATTCCTAGGAACATTGTGGCCAAATTCCAGAGCTGCCTGATCAAGGAGAAAATATTGCAAGCAGCTAGAAAGAAACAATTCAAGTATTGTGGGAATACAATTAGGATAAAACAAGATCTAGCAGCTTCTACATTAAGGGATCAAAGGGCATGGAATATGATATTCCAGAAATCAAAGGAACTAGGACTAAAACCAAGAATCATCTACCCAGCAAAACTGAGTATAATACTTCAGGGGGGAAAATGGTCTTTCAATGAAATAGAGGACTTTCAAGCATTCTTGAGGAAAAGACCAGAGCTGAAAAGAAAATTTTACTTTCAAACACAAGAATGAAGAGAAGCATGAAAAGGTAAACAGCAAAGAGAAGTCACAAGGGACTTACTAAAGTTGAACTATTTACATTCCTCCATGGAAAGACAATATTTGTAACTCTTGAAACTTTTCAGTATCTGGGTAGTGGGTGGGATCTCACACACACACACACACACGCACACACACACACACACACATGCACACAGAGAGAGAGAGAGAATGCACATAGTGAATTGAAGAGGATGGGATCATACCTTAAAAAAATGAAATTAAGCAGTGAGAGAAATATATTGGGAGGAGAAAGGGAGAAATGGAATGGGGTAAATTATCTCTCATAAAAGAGCAAGCAAAAGACTTTTTAGTGGAGGGATAAAGAGGGGAGGTGAGAGAAAAACATGAAGTTTACTCTCATCACATTCCACTAAAGGAAGAAATAAAATGCACAGTCATTTTGGTATGAAAACCTATCTTACAATACAGGAAAGTAGGGGAGAAGGGGATAAGCAGGGTGGGGGGGATGATGGAAGGGAAGGCAATGGGAGGAGGGAGCAATTTGAAGTCAACACTCTTGGGGAGGGACAGGATCCAAAGAGAGAATAGAAGCAATGGGGGGCAGGATAGGATGGAGGGAAATATAGTTAGTCTTACACAACACGACTGTTATGGAAGTCATTTGCAAAACTGCTCAGATCTGGCCTATATTGAATTGCTTGCCTTCCAAAGGGAAGGGGTGGGGAGGGAGGGATGAAGAGAAGTTGGAACTCAAAGTTTTAGGAACAACTGTTGAGTACTGTTCTTGCTACTAGGAAATAAGAAATACAGGTAAAGGGGTATAGAAAGTTATTTGGCCCTACAAGACAAAAGAGAAGAAGGGGACAAGGGCAGAGAGGGATGATAGAAGAGAGGGCAGATTGGTGATAGGGGCAATTAGAATGCTCGGTGTTTTGGGGTGGGAGGAGGGGATAAATGGGGAGAAAATTTGGAACCCAACATTTTGTGAAAATGAATGTTAAAAGTTAAATAAATAATTTTAAAAAAATAAAAAAGAAAAAGAAAAATTCATAAACCCTATGAAAAAAAGAGTATTTTATACTCAGAAAATGAAGAGACATCAAAGGAAAGAGATATAATTAGACTTGTACATCATGAAAACTGCACTGACATCAATGTAAAAGATCATAAAGTTGAAAGGGATATTAGAAAGCATACATTTCTATCCCCTCTAAACTACAGAATACAGGAAACTGAGTCTCAGGGAGGTTAAAAATGACTTGCCTGAGGTCACTCAATTAGTAAGCATCAGAGGTTGAATTTGAACCCATATTCCCTGTCTTCAGAAGTAGTATTCTTTCTGCCATGCTAGATGGAAGCACGGAGAAACTAGAGGCTGAGTAGGATGACAATATGTTAGATAACAGAATCAGAATACAAAAATATTTCAACAGTATTAGACAATAGACCGAAGCAAACAAAATAAAATGTAAATTGGGAAAAACTGAAATTCTAATCATAGGTTAAAAAAAGTGAATTTTATAATTACTGGATGGGAGGAACAAATCTGGAAACAATTCATGTGAAAAAGAGCTTGTAGATTTTCATTAACTAAAAACTCAACTTAGGGCAGCTCAGTGGTGCAATGGCTCACTGAATTCTTTGTTGGTCAACCAACATCTAAGATCCTGTGTTCAGTTCTGTTTACCACGTTTTGGAAGGGATTGCCAAATCAGAAAGTGACCAGGGAAGGGCAATCACTATGTTAAGAGGGGCTCTAAACTATAAATTCATGGACTTAGATTTAGGAGATACCCAAGAGAACTAGTCTAAACCTCTCTCTTTAGAGACAAATACAAGAAATGTTATGTAGCTAATAAGAGGTAAAAGACAATAAGAGGAAGTATGAAGTTCAGCTGGAATTGGAACCTTTTTGTTGTTCAGTCATGTCCAAGTCTTCATGACCCTACTTGGTTTTTAATGTTGTTGTTTTTGGCAAAAGTACTGGAGTGGTTTGCCATTTCCTTCCTCCAGCTCATTGCCCTGAGGTAAACAGGGTCAATTGACTTGCCCAGGGTCACACAGCTAGTAAATGGCTGAGGCCAGATTTGAACTCATAAAAATGAATCTTCTTGACTTAAAGCTCAGCATACTAACCACTGCACCACCTAGCTATTCCTTAATGATTGAGATTTTTTCACTATTCAAACTTCCTACAGTTAAAGCTAACTCAGTAGTCATCCTTTTTTATGAGCCATGTGAAAATGACAAGAATGCACATTTGGCAACAGCATATATTAAAAACCATGATAGCCTAGAGAGAAATGCTCTACTGCTGGCTCATTCATCCTCTTTCATTCAATGGAGAAAATTCCCAGTCCTAAAGCCCTCTTGAAAAAAAATAAACACACAAAGAAAAGAACAATTTAGTGGAGAAATGAAGCTTTTTTATTGATGAACATATTATTATGAAGGAAAACATCACAACTGTTTTTAAATATTGGAAGGACTATATTGATAAAGAGATTTTTGACTTATTCTTTGGCATTCCAGAAAGCAGAGTTGGAATCTAGTGGTGGAAGTCATTGTGAGGCAAATTTTACTTCAATATATAACAGAACTTTCTGCCAGTTAGAATGAATAAAATGGGCTAGCCCATGGAGTATCCATCTTCATTTCTCTACATGGGTTCAAGCAGAGTTTGCATCACTATCTCTCAGGGATGTTTATGATTGTTATATCAATTAAAGATTAGATTAAATTCACTCTAGAGTCAATATCAAACAAGAGGGTCTATGATTCTAAGTGAATCATCTAAGGTTACATGGCTGTGAAATGGCTGGACTGTTTCCACTGAACCACATTGCTTTCTGATGTGAGGGAAGTACACACGGGAAAAGAGCAAATCACACCTTGCTGCTGCTCATTCAAAACAAAACAGAGAGAGAGAGAGAGAGAGAGAGAGAGAGAGAGAGAGAGAGAGAGAGAGAGAGAGAGAGAGAGAAGGAGGGAAGGAGGGAGGGAGGTCTCACTCAAAGAAGAAATTCCCTGAAATCTCTAGGGTAGAAAGCTGGGGATAGAGAGATGTTGGAGATGTTCATGCTCCTCCCATGTTTGCTTCTTGCTAGTCTTATTCTCCTTTCAGTAACCTGAAGTACGGTTGGCATCTTCTATCTTCTCCCTGAAGCTGTAAGTCAGAAGCATTCAAAGTAACTGCAGAATGCAAAGAGATTGCAAAGATTCAAGAAAGTAGAACTCAGCTCTCTCCACCTCTGCCTTGCCCCTCACACAGAATTCATTTGTGTGGCATTGATCTTCACCAATGTGGAAAAAATCCTATACTAGTGAGCTTTGGGATTTGAGTTACTCTATAATATTTCAGCCCAAACTAGTACAAATGGTAGACTTTTAAAAAATCTTCATGAAATCTTTGTGGAAATGATTTACTCTATAGTGAGGGTATCCTTTGAAAATATGAAAAGGCAAGAGATAAGATTTTTACAGATAATTTTTTCCATAGCAGATTGCATTTACATAGTAAATTGAAAGGAGAGAGAATAAAATCTCACAGATCTCATCTGTTTTATTATTAAAAAATAATGGATTCAGTAGAGCAAAATGGAATCTTAAACATTCTTCTCCAACAATGTGCTTTCTCATTCATTTGTTAAGATCATAAGGTATTTGTTGTTAAATACAAACAACAAGATAACTTTGCTATCCTACTTAATAGCAAATAAATTCCTTGATGACAAGGACATTTAAAATTTTCCCTCTTCGAATGCCCAGAGACTAGAACAATATCTGACACATTGTAAGCAATTAACAAATATTTGTAAAATATTGAATTAATGTTGAAAGGCAGTTAAAATATAAGAAAAGGAAAGCTAAACTTATAAAATTCCTTTGAAGAATTTAAACCTGCCCAAAAAAGGGGATGTTTGGGAAGGTTGCTTTCTCGGTGAACAAGTATTCTCTCCCATCCTTTCCAATGAGGAAGAACAATGCTTATCATCAGGGGTAGATATAAAATTCAAGGTTTCTGCTTCCCAAACATCTGAAATAAATACATAATGGGCTCAGACCATGGAAGAGCTCAGAAAGGATTTTGAAAATCAAGTAAGAGAGGTGGAGGAAAAATTGGGAAGAGAAATGAGAGCAATGCAAGAAAATCATGAAAAGCAAGTCACAGCTTCCTAAAGAGACCAAAAAAAAAAAAATGCTGAAGAAAATAACACCTTGAAAAACAGGCTAACTCAACTGGCAAAAGAGGTCCAAAAAGTCAATGAGGAGAAGAATGCTTTAAAAAGCAGAATTAGTCAAATGGAAAAGGAGGTTCAAAAGCTCACTGAAGAACATACTTCTTTAAAAATTAGAATGGAACAGATGGAAGGTAATGACTTTATGAGAAACCATGAAACTACAAAACAAAACCAAAAGAATGAAAGAATGGAAGATAATGTGAAATATCTCATTGGAAAAACAACTGACCTGGAAAATAGATCCAGGAGAAACAATTTAAAAATTATGGGACTACCTGAAAGCCATGATCAAAAAAGAGCCTAGGCATCATCTTTCATGAAATTATCAAGGAAAATTCCCCTGATATTCTGGAGCCAGAAGACAAAATAAATATTGAAAGCATCCACTGATCACCTCCTGAAAGAAATCCAAAAGAAGAGACTCCTAGAAATATTATAGCCAAATTCCAGAGTACCCAGTTCAAGGAGAAAATATTGCAAGCAGCTAGAAAGAAACAATTAGAGTGTTGTGGAAATACAATCAGGATAACACAAGATCTAGCAGTTTCTACATTAAGGGATCGAAGGTTTGGAATATGATATCCAGAAGTCAAAGGAACTAGGATTGAAACCAAGAATCACCTACCCAGCCAAACTGAGTATAATACTTCAAGGGAAAATGATCATTTAATGAAATAGAGGACTTTCAAACATTCTTGGTGAAAAGACTGGAGCTGAAAAGAAAATTTGACTTTCAAACACAAGAATCAAGAGAAGCATGAAAAGGTAAACAGGAAAGAGAAGTCATAAAGGACTTACTAAAGTTGAACTGTTTACATTCCTACATGGAAAGACAATATTTGCAACTTTTGAAACTTTTTTTCAGTATCTCAGTAGTTGGTGGGATTATATACACACACACACACACACACACACACACACACACAGAGAGAGAGAGAGAGAGAGAGAGAGAGAGAGAGGCTGAGAGAACAGGGTGAGTTGAATAGGAAGGGATCATATATAAAAAAATAAAATTAAGAGATGAGAGAAGAATATATTGGGAGGAGAAAGGAAGAAATGGAATGGGGCAAATTACCTCTTGTAGAAGAGGCAAGAAAAAGCTTTTACAATGGAGGGGAAAAGGGGGGAGGTGAGAGGGAAAAAGTGAAACTTACTCTCATCATATTTGGCTCAAGGAAGGAATAACATGCACATTTAATTTGATATGAAAATCTATCACACCACAGAGAAGTAGGGGAGAAGGGGATAAGCAGGGTGGAGAGGATGATGGAATAGAGGGCAAATGGGAGAAGGGAGCAATTAGAAGTCAACACTCTTGGGGAGGGACAAGATCAAAAGAGAGAACAGAAGAAATGGGGGCAGGATAGGATGGAGGAAAATGTAGTTAGTCTTATACAACATGACTCTTATGGAAGTCATTTGCAAAACTACACATATATAGCCTATATTGAATTGCTTGCCTTCTCAGTAGGGATGGGTGGGGAGGGAGGAAGGAAGAGCAGTTGGAACTCAAAGTTTTAGAAATAAATGTTGAGAATTGTTTTGGCATACAACTGGGAAATAAGAAATACAGATAAGGTGGTATAGAAATTTATCTTGCCCTACAGGACAAGAGAGAAGATGGGGATAAGGGAAGGGAGAGATGTTCAAAGGGAGGGCACATTGGTGGAAGGGGCAATCAGAATGCAAGGTGTTTTGGGGTGGGGAAAGGGAGATATGGGGAGAAACTTTGGAACTCAAAATTTTATGGAAATGAATGTTGAAAACTTAAAATAAATTAATTAATTTTTAAAAAAAAGAATTTAAGCCCTTAAACTACTATTTTGTCTGCCTCCCAGTGGCATTGAGAAATAGTTGGTTGAGGCTCATGAGCTATGGCTTTGAATAGTGAACCAAAGAACTTTCAAGGGGCCTCACAAATGAGGGAGGCCAAGGCTACATAGCCTCTACTAGAGCTATTTGAGGTCATACTATACAAAAACTAAATGGCATCATAAATAGTCTGATTTACACTAAATAGATCTGTAATCCTAATCTCAAAGAAATGGATTAAAGTAGTTTCTTTTATAGGATTTATTATTCTGATTGAGCTTCTAAAGTACATTAGAAATAAAGGATGAAAATAGTTAAAATTAAAAGTATTTGGCATATTTTAAAGTGCTTTAAAAAGTCTGAGTTAAGCTATCACTCATCCCACATTCACAATTGCCACAATTCACATTGCCACATTCAGTAACTAAGTAGGCATAATGCCAACACTGTGGGAGGTGGGAATGTCCTTCTGGAAGGAGAGGGAAAAGGTAGCATACTGGAGAGTGTTAGATCAGACTTAGAGTGGCCTCATGGAAATAGCACTGCGACCTTTATCGGAAAGATAAAGGAAATGATCTGTGGAGCAGGAAGCAACAGCTGTTAACAATAACCTTAATGACACCTCCAGCTTTTGTACCCCTCCAAGAATGCTTTCAGCCAACCAATGGAACAAAAGTTAGTCTAAGCTTATGAGCCAGTATTTCTAAAATGGCCCTCATCTTGCAAAGCTCACTATGCTGTCAGAAATTCAGAGGATCCCGTAAAATGTTGGTATAGCAATCAATGTAGTTAGGGATATTCTGGTTGCCTGGAAGTCAGGAGACTGAGAAGGGAAAATAGGGAGGCATAGGGGTGCTTCCTCATGGAAAATTATTCCCAATTCCCACCATCAATAACCCTTGTTGGGTTGTCTATAAAGTGAAGCAAATTTATGTAATTCCTGGTTAAGACTGGGGAGGAGAGCTAATCATATTAAAAAAAAAAAACATACCTTGAATAAAGAAATGGCTGAATAACTTGTGGTAGGTGATTAAGATAGAATATTATTGTTCTATAAGAAATGATGAGCAGGATGCTCTCAGAAAAGCCTGGAAATATTTGCATGGACTGATGCAACGTGAAGTATACTATGTACAAAGTAACAGAAATATAAGATCATCAGCTGTGAATGACAACTATTTTCAGCAATACAGCAATGTTCCAAGACAACTTTGAAATATATCCATCCATAGAGAGAGAGAACTGAAGATGTCTGAATGCAGATTGAATCTTAAGGTCCTCCAGACTCAGTCCCATTTCAGGGGTCAGAAGAGAAATTAACGTGGGCTGCTAGATAGGCAACTTCATGATACTCTATCTAGCTTCGCTTAAAACTCATAGAGAATCTCTGAGGATTTGTGCTTTTCTGGAAGGAAAACACACTTGGGGCTTGTAGGCAGTTAACTTCCTTCCCATTTAACCTACTCTGTCCAAATAATTCATTATAACATTTGAGAAAAAAGTTTTGCTGAAATGAGCTGAATATTTAGATCCTTGATGCCTCCATATCATTGCTTTGATCCTATGAAATAACTCCTCACAGAACATGATCCTCTTCTCTTGCCTGCCTGGGAAATCCCCTTTCTCTCAATGGAAGGTCAGGTCCACAAACTCTCAAACTCCAAGCTACTTACAAGGCAACCCCTAAATCTGGCACTACCCAAAAAATTGCATTAGAAAACTAAATTGTAGGATCCTTCAAGTAGAAGGAGTCCAGGATTAAAAAATGACATTGATGTCACAAAATCAAGAAGAGCTGACAATTTCTAATCCCTTGCTTATTATCTTCTCAATGCCACAAATTATTGATCCCTGAGAGCAAGACATAGAGGAAATTTATGACACTGGCCTGACAGTCTGGATTCTGGTTCTACTCCTGACCCTGCCTTGTACTCACTGTGCAGTCTTGAGAAGCTGCTTCATCTCGTCAACTTCATTTATAATAGTTGTGGTTTGGTGGTAGATGAGATCAACTGTAAGGCCATCCCAGCTCTAATATTCTATAATTTGATAAACCTGGAAGCCTTTATTGGGTATATATATATATATATATATATATCGAAACTCCTGCAGATAAACCTGACAACCCCTAGTAGCATCTTAAAGGACCAGTTTACCTTCTATATCTTAGACCTCCTAAAACCCATTTCTTTCTCATCACCCTGACTGGTCTTCTTAATGTGCTTCCTTATAGCCATTGGTGGTTGGCAAGTTTGTAATTTCTGACCTTGAGACTCTTGGAAATTAGTTATTTAATGAATCCTCTACATCTTGTGCCCTGACAGCTGTGTAGTTTCCCCTGGCTTTCCAGGGTCTGGCTCCTTGCCAAATGTCCCCTCGTGGCTGTGGTTTTTGGTCTAGGTCATTCTAGGTTACTTCTTAATTGATCCCATTCTGCACATATACTAAACTTGTACTACTGTCCTCCCTTTCTCCCTATGCTGTTTCTTCACTCCCTCTTTTGAATCCATTTTTCCTTTGCTATCCTCATGTTTCTAAAACTATTACTAGTTATTGTTCTCTAGCTTTTAGGATTATTTTGTATCCTTTTCTTCCCCATATTTTGTGTTTCGACTCTGTGTTTTGGAATACCACTGCCTTTGTTCTACTCCATAAAAAAAATCTAATTAAGAACACACTGAGTTGAAGAACAGTGAATTAAAAAAAAAAAAAATTCAAATGGCTTCTCAGGTTTTATTCATTTCTTTGTTATTTAACTTGCTAGCTGGACGAGCTCAAGCAAGTCATTTAACGTCTTTGGGCCTCAGTTGACTCATCTATAAACCAAGGATAATAATACTTTTTCAGGCAGAAACTGGATGCCAACTGGACCAGATGATCCCTGGAGGTTCTTTCTCATTTAGTGCTAAGAAAACTTCTGTGTTAGCTCAGTGAAAAACAAAACAAAAATAGATTTTTGAATCCCCTGATTTTAAACTCAGAAATTATTTTAAAGTGATCCTCATAGATTTTTAATTAATGAATCAAAGTATTCTCTGCTCTTGTGGATCCTGATTGCCAGTTTTAAAATGGGCAGATAGCATGTAAATGGAATAATGATAATAAACATTCAGAGAGTGCTTTAAGATTTGCCAAGGACCTTTATATATATTATCTCAACTGATCCTCACAAGAATGCTTTGAGGCATGGGATAATAACCTCCTTTTTATGGATAAAGAAACTGAGGCTTGAAGAGTTCATTGGCTTATATTTTGAGTTGTAAATTTGCCTTTCAAGCCACCAAGTCTAATTCCTTTATTTAGTATATGAGGAAACTGGGACTCAGATAGATTAAATGACTTGCCCTGAATCACATTTAATATTTTCCTGAAGTAGGATTTGAATTCAGGTCTTCCTGACTTCAAGTTTCATACTCCATGCACTATGACTGCCTACTATTCCTGGCTGCCTTGCTAGGATTATACTCTGATATACGCATATGTATTCTTATTCCTCTTCTTTTCCAAGAAAAGAGATAATGGAGTTCTCTGAAACGTCAGGTTAAAAAAAAAAAACCTGTTATATATACATATATGTATACATATTCAATATATATAACATTGCAACAAATACAAAATAAGAAAAGGAAAACAAAAGCATGTCATGCACAGCAGAACGTAAGAGAGGACGCAAAATATATAGCAATAAATTTCCCTTTCAAGAAAGCATATGTAACAAATACTCTGAGTTGTGTTAACAACTGTCCATCTTTGCTTCCTTGTAGATTGCCTTTCGTTCTCTGCTGTGCACTTTTTACTTTGTTCTCCCCCCCAACTCATTCCTCTCCCTCCTCCAGAAGGCTACAAGCAAACAGGGATATATTTATGTATAGATATGGATATAAAGATACACATATACATATATACAAATACATACACATATATGCATGCATTATTTTTGCTTTTATGCTTGTGCATATCTCTTATTTCCTATCCCTCTTCACTGCTCAACTTTATTTCTACCCATTACCTTGCTCTCCTATTACTTAACCTTCTCTACCCCACCCCAAAGATCCCTTCCTCATTCTCCCAAGGTTCCTTCCCTTGTCCTTGTATTCCTATTCATTTAAACACCCTTCTATACTCCACCCCAGTAAACTATTGCCTCACCTTCCCCTCTAGAGATCCCTCCCTTATCCTCTCCCCAGTACCTATCCCCTTAGCATTTTATATTTTTCTGAATTTAGAATACTTTTTTGCTCTTCTAGATAAATATGTATTTTCCCTCTTGAACCCATTCCTGACAAAAGTAGGTTTCCAGAACTAACAGCCCTCCTCCCCCATTCCACTCTCAGCTCTTCCTCTTATCTCTCATTTGTATAAAATAATTATTCTTTTTAGCTGTTAGTAGACAGTTTTACTTTTTAAAGTATCATACTCAGGTCTACCCCAATCTTTCTTATAAACTACCCAATTACTAATAACAATCTTAGACATATGTTTTACATTTTACATACATGAAAGGTAAGCAATCTGTTCTTATTGATTCCCTTGTAATTAGTCTTTGGTATGTACCTTTTATTTCTCTTGGCTGTTGTATGCTAAATCTTCTATTAAGTTCAGGTCTTTTTTTTTTTTTTTTTAACAAAGTACTGAAAGTCTGACAATTCATTCAATGTCCATTTTTAAAATTCAGAATCACACTTAGCTTTGCTGGGTATATTTTTGGCCAGAACCTCACTTCTTTTGCTCTTCAATATATAGTATTCCAAGACCTGTGGTCTTTCAGTGTTGCCACTGCTAGGTCTTGTGTGATTATAATTGTGACACCACCATATTTAAATTGTTTTTTTTTTTTTGTAACTTGTAATATTTTATCCTTGAGCTGGGGGTTTTGGAATTTGACTATAATATTCCTCTGGGTTTTCCTCATAGGATCTCTTTCAGGTTGGATTGTTGGATCCTTTTCTATTTCTACTTTCCCCTCTTGTTCTAATGCGTTAGGAAAATTTTCTTTATTTCTTGTATTATTGTATATTCTTTTTTTTTTTTTTTGGATCATAGCTTTCAGGTAGTCTGATTATTCATGTTTTCTATTCTTGATCTGTTCTCCAGATCAGCTGGTTTTTTTTTTTGGTGAGATGTTTCTCATTCTCTTCTAATTTTTCATTCTTTTTATTTTGTTTTATTATTTCTTGATTTCATAACTTTGCTGGCCTCCCCTTGCCCAATCTCAGTTTTCAAGGAGTTGTTTTCTTCCTTAAGATTTTGGATCTCCTTTTCTAATTGGTTGACTTTCTCTTCATTATCCTCTTGTTTTCCTTGGATTGTTCTTGGTTTGTTATTTTTAAGTTTTTTCTTCAATCTCATCTTATTTTTAAAGTCTTTTTTAAGTTCAGTGAATTATTTTTGAGGAGGTGACCATTTGACATTACTCATTCAGTTAGAATAGGGTTTCATTGGTTCAGTATCCTCCTCTGAAGATTTATCCCAGTCTTCTCTATTCTCATAGTAACTCTCTGGTTAGATTCTTTCTCTGTTGGTTGCATATATTTTGTGTAGTAGCTTAATTTAATTACCTCTAGTCCTAGGATATGGGGAGATGTGCCTCTGACCTCAGATTCTCCTTCACTTCTTCCCTCTGGCCTGAAACTGGAACCAGGACCTCTCACATCCTGTAAGTGGGCATCCAGCCCCACTGTTTCTGCACTTACTAGGCATGTGCTGGTTCTTTCTCACCCCCACCACTTCACAACACAACTGAGTCTACTTTTCCTTGTCAGTAGAGGTTCCCTTGATCTTCCCTGGTTCAGATGTCCAACACCTCTCACTGTCCTGGAGGTAAAATTCTTACAGCAGGGGAGAGGCAGCCTCCCAACCCAGCTACCCCCAGGACTTGTGGCTTGTGATTTAAGCAGAATCAGGAACTAGCATTGAGGCATTTATTGTTCATAGGGAACAAACCTCACCCTGCTACTTTTCTTCAGATCTTCTCCAATTGTCCCAGGAGGACCCCTGTTCTGCTCCCTACTCTTATTTATTTTTATCATTCAATATTCATTGTGAGGTGCTATTTCATCTCTACTGTAGGGTGAAATCTTGAGACCTTGAAATTTTCTAACATTAATGCATCATCACAGAATTCTCCCCAAATAATGTATTTTAACCCTTTTTTTGGTCATTATGAAATAAAAATACACATATAGCAAGTGACAATAAGAAGCCACAATTAAAGAGCAAAAAGAAAAGTCCACAGATCTTTAAAAATAGTCTTTTTAAAATTCCAAAGATTAGGATAAGCAAAATATTGTTTAAATGCAAAAGGCAAGATAAAAGAACTTTGTTGTATTGGGAACAAAAAAAACCCAGTAGCTATGAATTTAATTCCAAATTTTGTTTCTGTCTTCTACGTCAATAATCATCATTTTTGAAATCTGAAAGAGTAGAAAGTATGATTAAGAGAGAAATGAATCCAAGAAGATTGCTGCTTGCTATTATGGAGAAAATGGCAACCTTGAGGGAAAGTGACTACTCCAGGTAAGGTTTTATGATAAAGAAAAACAGGAAAAACAGGGAGGCATAATTTGACACATATCTAAGACCTGAAATAGACAGACAAAATATGGGGTTCAAAAAGATAATAGGCAGAACCTAATGGACTAAAATTCTGTAGAAGTCAGCCCAGGAGGAATAAAAAGCTCTCAAGAATGAAATTCTGGAAATGCATAGAGAAAAAAGAATCTGAAGAACTCATTTAAATATAAACTCTTTGAAGGCAGGGGCTCTTTCTGCCTTTTTTTGTATATCCAACATTTAAAACAGTATCTTACATACAGTAAGAAATCAGTCATTTGTATTGACTGTCTGATTGATGAAGAAAAGGAAGAACTGGCAAAGAGAACAATGTAGATGTAAAGGTAATTAAATTGCCAAATTAAAATTTTAAAAGTATTTTTTAAATGGAAGTAGGAATACCCAAAGAGGACAAGTTCAACTTATCAGGAATACTAAAATTCAGAATGAGCTAGAGTGAATAAGGAATTCCAATGTCAATTAAGAGTTGTTCTTGAGGGGCAGAGCCAAGATAGTGGAGTAAAAGCAGAGACCCACTACAGCTCTTATCCCAAACCCCTCAAAAACATATAATAATTACTCTAAGCAACTTCTAGAACATCCACAGTCACAAAATGATAGACAGAAGCAATTTCCAGACCAAGACAATCTGAAAAGTTGAAAGGAAGGGTCTATTTTAGTAAGCTGGGAGTAGCTGTAGTTTCCACACTTCTCAACCCACAAGCATCAGACAGCTTGGAAGGTCAGTGGGAGGGGTCTCTCATCTGGCTGGGAGGAGAGAGTGGTCTGGCCTTATCCTCAAGGCAGTGGTAGCCATTGCTGAAGCAGAGACTGCTTCTGGAGCCCCTCACTTAACAAAGAGATCAAAAGGCAAGTAATTGACTAGGGAAATGAGCAAATAGGAGGAAAAGAAATGGACTATAGATTTTTATTTTGTTGGTGAAGAGGTATTTTCTTATATTACTGATGATGAGGAAGATCAAAACATGCAACCAGAAGAAGAGAACAGAGCCAAAGCTCCTGCCTCCAAAGCCTCCAAGAAAAATATGAATTGGTCTTAGGCCATGGAAGAGCTCAAAAAAGATTTTGAAAATCAAGTAGAAGTATATGAAAACATGGGAGGAGAAATGAGAGTGATGTAAGAAAATGATGAAAAATGAGTCAACAGCTTGCTAAAGGAGACCCCAAAAAATGCTGTAGAAAGTTACATCTTTAAAATTAGACTAACATGAAAAGGTAAACATGAAAGAAAAGTCTTAAGTTACTCATTAAAGTTGAACTATTTATATTCCTACATGGAAAGATGTTATTTGTAATTCATGAGACCTTTTTTCAGTTTTAGGGTAGTTAGAAAGAATATGTGTGTGTGTATGTGTGTGTGTGTGTGTGTGTGTGTGTGTGTGTGTGTGTGTGTGTAGGTGTAGGTGTGAGTGTGTGTAGGTGTGTATGTAGGTGTGTATGGGTATGTATGTGTATATTATATATATGCAGCTATGTATATGTACATAAGTATATGTGTGTATGTACATATATACATAGACAGAGGGCACAGGATGAGATGATTTACTGTTGAGTAGAAGGTACTAAGAGTAAGAGAAAGGGAGAGGTAGAATGTAGCAAATCATCTCACATAAAAGAGGCAAGGAAGAGCTTTTACAATGGAGGGGAAGAGGGGGAGATGAAAGGAAATTAGTGAGCCTTACTCTCATGGAATTTGGCTTAAGGAGGGAATAACACTCAGTTGGATATGGAAATCTATTTTACCCTGCAGGAAGGTAGGGGGAAAGGGTATAGGAGAGGGAAGATAACAGAAAGGAAAGCAACCTGAGGAAAGGGATAATCAGAAGAAAACATTTTTGTGGGCAGACAAGTCAAGGGAGAGAATGGAATAAATGGAGGTCAGGACAGGGCAGAGGGAAATGTGGTTAGTCTTTTGCAATATAATTATTATGGAAGTGTTTTGCATGGTTGTACATGTATGATCTATACTGAATTGCTTGTCTTCTCAGTGAGGGTGGGTGATGAGGGAGGAAAAGAGAGAATATGGAACTCAAAGCTTTAATAATAAATGTTAAAAGATGTTTTAGTATGCAACTGGAGAACAAGATGTACAGGCAATGGGGTACAGAACTCTATTTTTCCCTACAGGAAAATAGAGGGGAGGAAAATGTAAAAAGGGAATGTAATAGAAGGGAGGATAGACTGGTGGAAGGGATAGATGAGGGACATGCTGTCCTGGGGTGGGGGTAGGGAGAGATGGGGAGAAAATTTTGATTTCAAATTCTTGTAGAAGTGAATGTTAAGAACTGAAAAATAAATAAATTGTATATTCAAAAAATAAAATAAAATGTTGGCTCTTTATAAAAAAAGACCAAAGCTGAATAAAAAAATTTGACTTTCAAATACAAGAATCAAGAGAAGCATGAACAGGTAAACAGGAAAGATAAATCATAAGGGATATAATAAAGTTGAACTGTTTGCATTCCTACATGGAAAAATGATATTTGTAACTCGAGGCCTTTCTCAGTATTAGGACAGTTGGAGGGAATACACACACACACACACACACACAGATTAGTATATGTATATATATGTATATATACGTATATAGAGAGAGAGACAGAGAGAAAGAGACAAAGAGAGGCAGAGGGCACAGGGTAAGCTGATTATGAAGGGATGATATCTAAAAAAGAAAAATAAGTGTTGAGAAGAATATACTAGGAGAAAGAGAAAGGAAGAAGTAGAATGTAACAAATCATTTCACATAAAAAAGGCAAGAAAGAGCTTTTACAATGGAAGGGAAGAAGGGGAAGGTGAGAGGAAATAAGTGAGCCTTACTTTTATTAGATTTGGCTTCAGGAGGGAATAATATACACACTCAATTGGATATGGAAGTTTATCTTAATCTATAGGAAATCAGGGGGGAAGAGGATAAGAGAGAGAGGGTAATAGAAGGGATGGCAGATTGGGGGAAGCAGCAAACAGGAAGCAAACACTTTGATAGGGGGACAGGTTAAAGGAGAGAACAGAATAAATGGAAGACAAGACAGAATAGAGAAATATGGTTAATCTTTCACAATATGATTGTTATGGAAATGTTTTGCATGACCGCACATGTAAAACCTGTATTTAATTGCTTGCCTTCTCAATGAGAGTGGGTGGGGAGAGGGAAAGAGAGAATGTGGAACTCAAAGCTTTAAAAATAAATGTTAAAAATTGTTTTTATATGCTACTAAGAAATAAGATAGATAGGCAATGGGATATAGAAATCTATCTTGCCCTAAAGAAAAATAGAAGGAAAGGGATGAGGTGGGGTGTGATAGAAGGGATAGAAGACTGGAGGAAAGGGTAATCAAAATACACACTCTCTTGTAGTGGGGAAGGGGGAAAATCGGGAGAAAATTTGAAATTCAAAATTATATGGCAGTGAATGTTGAAAACTAAAAAGAAATAAATTTTTAAAAAGTCGTTCTTGAGTAATGAAGAGGAAGATAAAAGAAGGGATATGACCACTGCTTGTGATGAATGGAACAATGATAATGAATGAAAAAAATAAGAACTGCTCACTTTTCATATCTCTTCTGTTTTCTCTACCAATAAAAATGATCTTTGGACTGAAAAGGACAAAATAAAAATGACTAATAAGAAGCTGATTCCCAAGATAAGTAGGGGGATAGAAAGAGCATACCTATCTAAATTTGATGGATTAAAATTTCCAGGCTCAAAAGAATGTCATCTAAGGATACAAAAAGATTAATAGATGAGATTGTCAAACAATTGTCAATGATCTCTGAAAAGTCAAGGAAAATGGATGTATCGTAGGACTGGAGAAGGATAAACACTGGTCCATTTTTTTAAAGAGTAGAGCCAAATATCTATATGTCAGTAAGTTTAACTTCAAATCCAGTACTATTAAAGGATGAATCTAAAAATGAACCAGTGACCAAAAAACATCCAGCACAGCTTCATGTGATGTTAAATTATGTTAGATTACTTAATCAACTGTAATATTTCTTTCAATAAAACATCACTAATCCTGTTGGATAAACAGAATATGATAAAAAAAAAGTATTTTAACTAGGTTTTAGCAAATCAAAGTAGTGGAATCACTCATGTTATTTCTTATAGACAAGATGGAGAAATATCAGCTAGACAAATCCACAGTTATTTAAATTTGTAATTGCATAAATGTCCACACTATTCTGACCCACAAAGTAGTCATTAATGATTCAATGTTAACTTGGAAGAGCATCTAGAGTGAAATGCCTTAAGGATCTGTGTTTGGCTCTGTGCTTTGTGGGACAAAGCTAGAAGGGGTAGAGCACTTCTACTGAGGTATGATAATCTCCCCCAAAATATTGACAGACTAGAATACTAAAACTAATTAAATAAGTCAAAAAGCACTTAATTGCTATGAGCCAGATACTGTTGACAGTGCTAGAGATGAGTTCATACTCTAATGTCAGGCAATATTCAAACAAGTATGTACAAACAAGAAATATACATAAATTAAAGTTAATATCAAAGGGGAGGCAATAGCATTCAGGGGGACTGAAAAAGACTTCTTTTTATTTTACCTGAGTCTTGCAGGAAGCCAGTGAAACCAAAAGGCAAAGATTAGAAGGGAGATCATTCTGGACATTGAAGGAGAAAGAGAGATGGAGGTATGGAAACTCATGAAAATACACTGAGCTGGGAGTCTTGAGTGTCTTGTGTAAAGACACAAGGCCAGTACCATTCAAAGATATATGGAGTGGAGTAAAGTGGAAGAAGACTGGAAAGGTAGGAAGAAGCCTATTTATGAAAAGTTTGAAAAGCCAAATAAAGCATTTTATTTTTGACCCTAGAGATAACAGTTTACAACTAGAGTTTAATTAGTAGACAGATAATATGGTCAGATCTGCTCTTTAGGAAGATCAGTTTGATATTAGCTGAATATACAATGCATTAGAGTGGGTAGAGACTTGAGGAAAGGAGACTAACCAGAAAGCTCTTTCTATAGTTCATACATTAGATGATGAGAGTCTGAACCAGAGTAGGGCTAGTTTCACAGGAGAGAAAGAGATGTATATAAGAGATATTGTGAAGGTAGAATTGATAGGACTTGGGAGCATATTGAATATGGGGGATGAGAGCAAGAAGTTGAGAATAAGGTCAAATTCAATATGGATAAAGATAAAATCTTATATTTGACATCAAAAAGTCAGCTCCCAAGTACAAGATATGGAAGATGTGGATGGAAAACCATTTATATGAAATGTCAATATGGGAACTTTACTGGAATGAAAGGACAATATGAGTCAGCAAAAAAAGTCAATATGATTCGACTATATTAAGAAAGGTTTAGACTGACTATTGAGAATGAGGGAAACAACAGTGTTAATACTGTATCTTGTTCTGGTCCCCTTGGCCAACAGTCCAGTTCTAGACAATATAGTAAGCTTATAAGTAGCCAATATAAACTTATAATGTCAGGAACTAAGATTGCAAAGTAGAACCTAGAAGTCAAGAAAAGAACATCCCAAAGATCATGGGAGCAGAAATGTATTATATGTTAACAAAAAATCACATCCTGAAACTACGGACTAAAACAAGGGAAGCTATCTAAGCCTTGCTATCAAGACCTTTTGAACCTATGATATATGAACTTCAGAGAAGTTCTAAACATCTCCAGTATGACCATAAGAACACCAAATGTTGCAGATAACTTTTCCATGACATGGATACATTAACTTTAAAGTTTTACTGACAACTTTGAGATGATTTCAATGTGTTCATTAAGTGACACAGAGAAGAGTCTGTCCCCTACCAAAACCCTATAAAATGAGACTGTGAGGGGCGCTCTGGACCTGGGCCTCCTGGGTGGATAGGAGATGCCCAAGAGTCTGGACCTGCTGACGTGGCTTTGCCACGGTGGCACTGCTGACGCGGCATTGCCACGCTGGCACTGGGGCGGCTCTACTGGACTGGGCTGGGCTCCGCCCTCAGGGAGGAACTGGGGAGGGGCTTACCCGGAATAGGAGGGCGAGTTCTGGGTGATTTAAGGCACAACACGGAAGGGGACGGCGGGATTTCTTGCTGACCGTCATGTAATAAAGGTGCTCTTACCCACCTCCGGAGTTCTGCCTGATAATTTCTCCCCCCGATCCCCAAGGGGGGAGCCAGAGAAATCTGAAGACCCTTGGGCAGGGTGAGTGATGCGGTAAATAGGGCCCCGCCCCTAACATGAGACTTCAAACCCCCACCCACTGCACACTCTTCTTTTTTTTCCTTAGCTGGATCCATGTTTCTCCAGTACTTTCACCCTGGATCCATAATCACATAAGTGACTTTCCCACTGCCTCATTAATTCCTGACACTGCATGCCGGTATCACCTTATCTAGGTCCCCACACTGTGAGTCTCTATATCCCACCCTTCTTTCAACAATTGTCCCTGTACTTTCTGTGCCATTTGTCCCATACTTTTTGTGCCTTTTTAAAGTGCAACTGCAGCCTTACGTCCTGTTGCCATCATGTTCTTTCCCTGCTACTACCCAAAGAACCAGGTGTGTCTGTCCCATTTTATTATTCTACAAATTATTTAGAATTTAAGATAGCATCTCAGAATTCTGCCCTGGTATATGACCAAGGCAAAAGTCATAGCACCAATGGCTACTATAAATATGCTGGTGCAGTTGTGAATCACAAAGTATAACAGCCTCTCCACACAGAAGGCAGAAGAAAAACATTTATTCAGATACCAGAAAGCCAAATCCCAACACCAGAAAATCAAATCCATCATAGTATCCAAGAAATCCATCATAGTAACCAAGAAGTCCGTACACATTATCAGTTCTTCCCACAAACAAACTCTCTCAAGCAAAATGCCCTTCTCTCACTCACAGCCAGCTGCCTGCTTTCTCTCTCTTCTCCTCATCCAGCAGGTCTGACTTCCCTCCTCTCAGTTCTGCTTTAGCTCCACCTCTTCCTGTTCTACCCATTCAGCAAACTCCTCCCACCACAGGCTCCATGTGACTCAAGATCATGGGACTTAGGCTTCCATATGACTTAAGCAGATCACTTAGACTTTTTAATGGGTGGGAAAGATCTTCCCATTCTATTAAAAATTCATTAATTCCTTTAAAAATACATTAACAATACAACTGGTCAGAGGACACTTTGAGTGTTGTGTTTACTTCGAGGTACCAGGTTTTAGAGAGAACACTGATAAGATATCCAAAGGAGGAAGGCCAGAATGATGAGGGCCTTAAGACCCCTAATAAAAGGTAAACACAGTCAATGGGAATGCACATTCAGAGGATGGCAGTGGAAGAGCAGAGATACCCCAACCCTTTAGGTAGCCCTGGAACTCAGGCACCTGGAGATACAGTGGGCCTGGCCCTGAAGGAGTGGGTTACAGGGTATATTTGTCTCAGAGACAAATGTCCAATGTTTGAAAATAGTTTTAAATCTTAATTTCAGAAATTAAAGCCCAGAAAGCTTGACACTGAACCCTTAAAAAATTCTAATAATAAGTATTAAATGAATGGTTCATGAGAACTTCAAGAGGGAAATGTTTTACAAAAACCAAGTCATGCCAAACTAACCTCATTTCTTTTTTTTAATGGGCTGGCAGATAAGGAATACCACTGATGTGCTTGATTTCAGCACACCATTTGACAGACTCTCATGAGATTCTTTTTAATAGAATTAAGAAATGTGGGCTGTATGATAGTACAGCTAGGTCAGTTTTAGCCCTTTGTACATCCTCATTCAATGTGTGTTGATTAATGAATCGATGTCAATGTAAAAAGAGGTCTCCAGTGGTACTTTTATTTGTATTTATTTTATTTTGGTCAATGACTTGGATGAAGCACTGAATTTGGAGACAGATGACCTGGGTACATATCTTAATTCTGCTGATTATTGCTGTATGACATTGACTAGTCACTTTACCTCAGTCATACAAGAAGGGTGGATTCTAGATGGTCTCTAGAAGGAACTACAGTAGTTCCTTCCTCAGTTCTGAAATTCTATGATCCTATAAAGACTTTTTCTTTATTGTTTCATTTTGTTTTTTGAGAGGGGTGGGTAGACCAATGATTTCATTAGAATGTGGAACTCCTGATGAGCTTATCCCTCCATTAAAGTAGAACAGTAACTTATATGTAACTTGTAATCTTAGAATGTCATCCAGACCTGAAAGAAGAGAAGACACTTGTCCAAGGTCATACAATTAACATGTGTCAAGGGCAGTACTTGTTTTCCTTCTTCCAAGACTATTATGTCATACTCTATATGAAGGTTTCATAAAGCATATATATCTAATTTCTGGATAGGTTGGATGACAGAAGCAATATTCTGGAAATCTGGATTAATAAGAAGGAACTAATGATGTGAAATTTAGTAATGATTAATGGAAAATTCTGTACTTTGGTGTAAAGAATCAACTGTACAAGGAGAAGATGAAACATACAAACTTAACAGCCAATCATGGGGCAGAAAACTCCTAGGATTTTAGCTGTCTGTAAATTCTTCATATAGACATCAGCTCTGGCTCTAAGTCTGATTCTGCCACTTACTTCCTGAATGACCTTAAGCAAATCACTTCACTTTAATATGTCTCTGTTTATTATTTATCTGTAAAATGAGGTTGGATTAGATAACCTCTAAAGTCTTTTCCACCTCCAAATCTATGATCCTATAGTTCTTTGAACTGTGTGAAAGCAGTTACCTTACAAAGATGATGAAAATCTTATATTACACTAACAAAAACATAGTGTTCAGACCAAAAGTTATAATGATCCCATCATCATACTGTGTCCAGGCGACATAGCTTCTACAAACCAACAAACTTGAAAATATACAGGATACTATCACCAACCAGGATGGCAAGAGAGCTGGAAACAATGTCATATGAAGAATATTTGGGAAAAAGAAACACTACAGCATATTTAGCTTGGAGAACATGGAACTGATGTTGTTTCAAATATTTGAAGAAAAAAAAGCAGTCATATTTAACCAATATGGCTTCAAAGGGAGAACTAGAACAAGTGCGTGGAAGTTACGGAGAAGTAGATTTTGATGCCATATATGGAAGAACTTGATACAAAGTAGAGTAATTTCAACATAGAACGTATTTCCTTATGAATTCACTAGAAATGCTGAAGTCTGGGAAGATTAAAAAAAATTAGGAGTAGGGCACGATGGGGGGGGTTACTGTATTTGGTTAGAGAAGGAACTTGTCAACTTCTAGGGTCTCTTCCAGGGTTAAGAATTCTAAAATACCAAATACTAAAATACTAAAAACTCTCTACTCTCCTTCCTCCTCTAGCTCTTAAAATCCGTTTCTTAACTTCAAAGTTTGACTTAAGACAATTTCTAGGCTAGACCTTTTTTTAATCACCCACTTGGTTAGTGTCTTCTCCAGGGAAATTGTATGTACTTTTCATGTATATTACACATATTTATCTGTGTACATGTGATTTTTTCCCAATAGACTGTAAGCTCCTTAAAGTAAGGGATTTTTGTCTCCCTTTATATCACCAGACAATACAGCACGCATTGCATCATAGGTAATAAATGCTAGTTGATTGAATAAATTAATAAAGATTATGGAGACACTAAACAAAGTGCACCACAGACAGGCTAGCACTTTGCCTGGCTGAATCCAGACCATCACGTTAGGGCTGGGAATTGCTGGCAACGCTTCTTTCTCCCAGCCTCCCTTGCCAGTCTTCTTTCTTTCACCAGTTCACAATATCATCTTACCTAAGCAATCTAGGGTGAGGTAACTGGGGTTATTTCCCAGAGTGCCAAATTTATAAGGCCCTGATAATACTTGAAATCCTTTGTCATGCTGGGTGAGCTCCTGCCCTGAAACATTATTCATCTGGGTTCCAGCAGTGGCATGAAGCCAGTATTACTGCCAACCCCACACACAAAGTGAGCCATCTGACTCCTCCTCATCATGGTAGTCTCTCCAGCAGCTAGCATACTGCACTGTCTGTCTCGTTTTCATATTCCGGGGTCCTGCTCCCCTAACAGTCTCCAACTAAGTGTGTCTTCCCTGTGCAAAAAAATCGTAGTTATGACTACTTCTTCCTGCTTGTCAGCTTTCCAAGACTAGTTTTCTATTTAAAAAGGATACTAGTGGAAATGTGATCCAATTTCCACTTTTTTCATCTCATATCAATTTTTCTAAAGGTCAAATTAACATTAAAATGTCACTTGTTGAATCTTTTCCCACTTAGAGAATTGGAAAACATGGTATTTTCCCCCAAGGGTTTGGAGAGAGACTGCAAATCCATCCATTCTCTTCTATTTTTAGGATATGATTTTATATCCATAATGACCTAAGCTTTCCTAGGTTTGAGATCTCTTTGGCTTTTTTAGACATTTAACTTTCCTACTTGGAGCTGACTTTGCGGGGATAACCACAGGACAAACTAGAAATGAAGCCAGTCATCTTGGCTTTTAATAGGTCTAGCTTTTTAAAAAGCCCCCTGAGGTTTGAAACAAAAGTTGCACTCAGTAGTGCAACCTGGTTTTACTACCTTTCTCTCTTTCCCTAAAATAACGATTCAGCAGAGGTTAAAGTCTCTGGAACCAGGTCCAGTGGGGCATTTTACATGCTCAGGAGTCCCGTTCCAGTGGCAGCCACGAATGACCTGCTCCCCACAAGTCTAAGTTCTGGACTGGGGGATGGGAAGAGAGGGTGGTGGCTAGGAGGAGGAGCGGGATGGCAGGAGAGAGAAACTTCCCTTCCCCTTCTGCCTTTCTCAGAAAACCAAACATGGCATCTTCCATGAGGAGCTTGTTTTCTGATCATGGCAGATACATTGAAGCTTTCCGCCGGTTTCTGGCCAATTCCACGGAGCACCAGTGCATGCAGAACTTCATTGAGGAGAAGCTGCCAGGCATTATAGCAAGGTAACAAAAGACAGACGCTTTCTGCAGAAGGACAGCTCCCTGGGAAACCACAGCCCCTGCAAGTGATCAGTGCATGCTGCGGGAGGACCCAGGCTGGGACAGATACAGACTGCTTCTGCTTCTGCTTCTCCTCTCTCTCCCCCTCCCCCAGTCCAAAGGCTTCAGGCCAACCTTTCATGTAGACATTCCACCCAATGGCCCTGTTTGCCATAGGAGCCTTTCGCGCTGCAAGGAGATAAGAGTTAACCGTTTCTAGGCACCAAATACATTTTCTGGGTGAAAAGATAAAAAGCTTTTAAACTCAGATATTTGCATTCCTTTCTCTCTCCCCTCTTCCCCCCTCTCTCCCTCCCTCCCTTCTTTCTTCCTTCTTTCCTTTTTCTCCTTCCTTCCACCACCTCCCTTCCTACTTGCCTAGAGTTTGACCTACCACTGGACATCATATTTAACTCTGCTGGTATTTGTACTTGTTCAGTTCTGTTTCTACTGAGCAAAAATCATTCTTAGTATCTTTAGATCCCAAGATAGGGTTTTCTTCGTTCATATTTTCTGGATTAGCTGGAATTTTAAACAGTCATTAAATAGCATTTACTAGTGAAAAGACTGGATGCCCCTTAGCCTTAGTAATATCCATTTAAATGTGTTTCCTTATGTATTACTATGATTATCACTTCGCTTATCATTTATCGAAAGAAAAATCATTAATGTCTCTCTTTTCAAGCTGATATTAGCTGTATGACCCTTTAAAAAGAGGGTTTCCTCATTATCAGTGAAACAGACTTGCTCCCCTACAATCCATGGGGTTCTTGTGTGTGTGTGTGTGTGTGTGTGTGTGTGTGTGTGTGTGTGTGTGTGTGTGTGTGTGATGAATGTGTTCAATTTGTGGCAGTGCTGATAAGTGTTATGAGAGGACTAGATCCTACACTCTAAAGATAATCAAATATTCTGCCTTGGGGATGTGAATTTCAATAAATTAACAGAAGTGTTGAGTTGGGGCAAGACAAAAGATACTGAAATGGGTGAACTTTAGATCCCATCTTCAGCAGCACCAAAATCCCTAAATTCTGTCATCTCCTGGTTTTCACTCTGGTTTCTCTTAAATTTTGTCATTAGGCATGTCTGACAATAGCAGACGAGACAGTCCTTGGCTTGAATTTTAATAGGATCTACTGTGCCTTTCCCAAGCCTGTCCTGTTTCCTTTTTTAGGGAAAAAACAGTTATATCCCAGGAGTTCAGCAAAAAAAAAAAAAAATAGTATTTAATTTCTTGTGATAGAATACCAAGGTCCCACTCTGATGCTTTACCAGGTATGTAAGCGAGCCTGGGTTCTGGAAGGTTATACCAGCAGAGCTCAGATTTTGCCAAGAAAGGCTTCCAGTTAGACATTAGGTGACAGGCTATAGTTCTGTTGTCATAGCACCAGCCTACTGAAAATTAACTGAACTCATCTACAGATTAGGCCTAAGACAATGAATTTTTTGTGTCCTGTGACTGTAAGATCATCGATTAAATTGTGGAGGGGCTGTGATCTGTGTGGGTAGAGTCAATATTCCACATCAAAGAAATTACAAAACCTTGACATATTTTGAAATCATAGAATTTGAAAGTTGGAAGGGAACTAGTTCTTATCTAGTCTAACTCATACAAGAAAGAAATGCCCTGCTATAAAACAACCCTCCAAAAAGATTTATGGAAGTGTTATAGAATATAGTATTTATAGGTTATATAGTAAGAGTATGGACCTACAGCTGAAAGTCATCTAGTCCAACCCATTCATTTAACTACTAAGGAAACCGAGGCCCAGAGAGGTTAAGTAATTTGCCCAAGGTTATAAAGATAGGAAGTATAGAATACAACATGATATGGAACAGGCCTGATATTGTTATTCAAAGCCTGATGATGATCTACTGCATGGAAATGCCAGATGTTTATTTATTTCCTTATTTGTTTGTTTAGCTGTTCATTTGTTTATTTATCTATTTATCTGTTTATTTATTTATTTATTGTGCACATGAAATTTGCAGTGGGGCTATTTGTATTCATGCAAAGAAAATAAAAATAACAGTGCCCATACTCATTGGATGTCCATTCTAATTGGATATACACAACAGGAGTCCAGGTTAAGAAAAAAAATCAAACAAACAAAAAAAACTCAAGAATTTTCAAAAGCAATGTATATGTTTGCTCAGAAAAGCCAGGTGATATAAAGCAAAGGGGTACATGGGCTGGAAGTCTCTTTGGGAGAGAAGTTTGAAGTAGATTTTGAATAAAAGAAGGCAACCTGTGAAGAATCTTGTTGAATGCTCTCGCTTTATTTTAAAAAAAGTATAAACAATAGAAATTCATGAGATGTCACTCCCAGTTTCTTGATCTGAATCCCTATGAACCAGGGATAGGTGCCTTCTTCTCACTGTTAATTCTCCTTTCCCATGTCCACACATATTCTTCTGTTTCTTTTCTCTCAATTTATAGATGAGGAAATTGACATGGACAGGCAAAGGGACTTGCCCAAATCCAGACAGGAAAATTTCTGGAATACCATTTCTGGAAGAAACATTCGGTTGTGTCCTTCTATTATCTACTAATGCTTCTTCAAATTCTTCTCTGTATCCAAAGATGTACAATTTTACTTGAAGAAAAGGACTGGTTAGTTTTGAGGTCCTCGTTACTTAATACAGTGCTTTAACCAGAGGCCCTTAATTAATGTTTGTGGGACTGAGTTGTTGAAGGAGACAAATATCAAAGTTGTTGTTTGTTTTTTAATTCTCAGTTGTACAGATTTTGTTCCTTTTTTTTTTTCTGGGAGGGGGGAACTTGTGTCATCTGCAGCTAAACTTTTTGATCAGCTTTTCCACAGCACCTAGCACCCATTTTAAAATATGTAAATGTCTTTTATTTTCAGGATTGGAGACACAAAATCGGAAATTAACATTCTAAGCATTGGTGGTGGAGCAGGTATGAATAAAGATTTGTGTTTTATGATTTGCATATTGTTCTGCAAAGAACCATGGTTATATTCAATAGAAATGTTGTTAATGCCATAGTGATTCCTTTTCTTTTTCCTCATTAGGCAGATTGAATTAATATTATCTTATTCTCTTCCTCTTCATGATGATGATGATAATGATAATGAGTTAGCTTAGGGTGGTGGATAGAGGGCTGGTCTTAGGGCCAGAAAGATCTGGGTTGCAGTCCTGCCACCTTTGACAAGGTACTTAACCTCTCAGTGGTCAAGACAACTTTCTAAGAATAGTTGTTAATTTCTGTTGGTAAAGAGAGTTTCCTTACCAAGAGTCCATATAGTAATGATAAAATAGATTAAGATATAGAAAGGAAGGAAGGAAGGAAGGAAGGAAGGAAGGAAGGAAGGAAGGAAGGAAGGAAGGAAGGAAGGAAGGAAGGAAGGAAGGAAGAAAGGAGAGATTGAAACCATTGTTATCTTCATTAATGAATCAATTTGAAATAATAGAGTGCTAGACTGAGAGTTAAGACTTGGTTTCAAAACCTACTTAGGATGCTTGACTATAGGCAGGTCATTTAATCTCCTGGAAACTTAATTCAGTCTCTGAGACTATAAAATAGAGATGGGTTGTAATCTAACTTTCTGTCAGCTAAGATAATTCTCATATTGGCAAAGTCACATACTTAATACAACAATGTATTATCATTAATAGTACTAATGATACTACTATTTCAATTAATAGGCCTTTGTACTAGTATTCATACCACCTATAATGATATAGTAATAAGTATAATTTTATTATCCTAATCTATACATGACAAATGTACCAAGACTGTGTTTTGTGCAATTTTCCCAAATGGTCATAGGGCTGAAAGGTACTTTAAAAAGCTATCTCATGTACATCCTTAACTTGGTAAGAAAAATGCACACCATCCAATCTGAAAAGATGACTATCTATATCCTTTCTTTAAACATATCTTATGAAGGAAATTCTAAAATTTCACTTAGTCAGTGACTCCCAGCTCTTCTAGTCAATCTCTTGTGGTAATGTCTTAAATTTAATATTTCCTGATATAAATTAAAGATTTCTTCCTGTCTAACCAGTTTAGACCTGGAAAGAGTCTCAGTCTCTCCCTCTTCCTCTTCTTCTACCTCTCCCTCTCCCTCTGTCTCTGTCTCTCTCTCCTCTCTCTCTCTCTTTTTCTCCCTCTCTCTCTCTCCCTCTCTTTCTCTCTCTCTCTCTGTTCCTCCCTTTCTCTCTCTTTCTGCCTCTGTGTCTCTGTCTCTTTCTCTGTCTGTCTGTCTCTCGTGTGTGTGTATATCCTAACAATCAGCCTCATGCTGAATGTTAAAAGGCTTTAAAAATGGTCAGTTTTCTATTTCCAAATATACAGATACCTTGAACATAGTAGGTTCTCAATAAATATATGTTAATTAATTGATGTTGGCATCACATCTAAATTATTGATTCATTTTCATATTTGTATCCACAAGTTTATCTCAATACTCCCAGCGTGAATCTAGTAAATATATACTACCTAGTGCTGTATGTAGGACTACATTACCACTAAAATCACCACTAGTCCTTTATGGAATGGAATGGATTGGCTTTTCTTTTACAGAAAGTGGTTTAAGATCTAGCCACAAGAAAACCAGAGAAATCTCACTCATGACCCAGAAAACAAAATGCAGCTGAAGTGCCACTTGGACTGAAGAAAATTTAAGGAACAAAGAACAAAGGATATTGCTACATAGGAAAATTTCCAAAAGCTTGTGGCCAAAATAATCTGTTGCTGATGACTGACTTCTTGGGTTGAGAGAATTCACAGCTACTAATTGTCTAATTAGTTTATTATAACCCAGTCTAGCATTTCCTATGTGTTCTGCATGTAAGTTACATAGGCCAAACAGGAGCTATGAATATCATATCAGAGTGCTTCACTAGTGCTTAGACAAGGGGGGATAAAGGATTACAAGGAAAAGTAATTAAAAACAATCCATACAAAGGCCAATTTAATTGACCTCTTAATACAAAGTTAATTGAATTCCTGATGTACATTTAGCCAGATGCTCTTAAGCTAACTGGAGTAAGGAATATTTGCCTATTGCAGTGGTCCCTTAGAGTTGTATCTAGGAGCTAACATATACCACTTACAAAGAACATGAGAAACAATTGCAAGAGATTTGAGCCTGACTGAAATTAAACACTATATTAATAGCATGAATTCCTCCAAGTGTGATATGAATGACCTTTCAGGTCACTTAGAGCTGTAACTTAATTTTCCCTAAGGTATGAATCAGATGCAGTAGAAATGCCCTGTAAGAAGTCAAGTTATTACAAACCAGATTTCGTTTTCCTTGGTGACTACCTGAAGTCAAATGTGATGCATGGTTTTTGTTTGTTTACGTTTGTTTTTTGAGTTATTTTGGAAAGTATAAGAAAGAAAACCTTCTGAAATCTTTGTTGATCTGTGATCTCATCATAGGGGCATTTTTGGACATTCAGTGAATATGTGATTCCTTCAGCGCAGGTTACACAACCCACCCAGATCTATAGGACTGTAGTCCATGTACACTTGCAAGTTTCCTCAGAATCCACCCAACATCCTGGGAACCTTCTTTGTGCTTTCTGTATATCGTATGATTAGCTACAGAGGGAATGGATGTTCCATTCATCATCTGTCACTGTTGGTACCTGACCATGTGTGCAAAGACTGTCTTTATATCCACTTTATATCCACTGCCTGGCACATAGTAAATGCTTACTTATCCTTAAATAAAGCCATTTAATAAATGTTTATTGATTGACCAATTCCATCTTTTATTTTTTCCCCAATCATACATCTCTTTAATGGCATCTTTTATAGCCTGTGTAATCCCTGGTTTATAAGGTATTTGCAGCTTACACATGATCAACAAGCCCTTTTCAGGAAGTCTTAACCTGAAGTCCATTAACTTAAATGTAGAAATATATACACATATGTAAGTATGCATAGGTTATCTCATTTGATCCTTGCCATACTGGGAGGAAGGTGTTATTAGTATCTCAATTTTACAAATGAGGAAACTGAGGGTTAAGTATAGGGTTAGTGACTCGCCCAGGGTCACACAGCTAGTAAGCATCTGAAGTTAAATTTGAATTCAGGTCTTCTCAACTTCAGGGGCAACACTCTACTCACTATGCCACATAACTACTTGTTCAGAAAGATACACAGAGATAGAGACAAAGAGACAGGGACAAATATTTGTGTCTCAGTATAATTGATTTCCTTTGTAACCCTTTGTATTTTATTTTTTGTGTTTAATAACATTAGTCTGAAAAGAGTGTTATATGTTTCACCAGATTTCCAAAGAGGTTCACAGCACAAAGATAAAATTAAGAACTCCTGCTTTAGTGAATTGTTGACTTTACTACTTTGGCTAAAACCCATCATCTATAACAACACATGTTTATTGAGCATCTCCCATTTGTAAGTTTATGAACCATATGGAGAAAAAAAGTATTCTATGAGAAAATTTTTCGGAAATGCATTTGACATCCAGCTATGTTCAAATGTATCAACTCTGAGCTTCATGCTCAGGTTGGAGCAAATTAAGAAGAGCTAGGTACTTGGGGCAACATGGGTATCTTCTCATAATTAGTTGTTATTTTCCATATACTTTGTGCTTTTAAAAGAAGTGTGGACATGTCTTAAATTAAGGAGATCTTATAAAAATATTCTTTTTTGCCAGCATGTTAACCTGATTGTTGGCTTAAGGAGAAGTATCCCAAGAATTAGTAAAACTTCTTATTTCAAGAACTTAAAAAAATATTAGCTGGCCAACTGTACTTAGGTAGAATCAAAACAGATGGGCCAGTTGAGAGAAACAGCAAGGCTTTCTACAAAGGTGTTCAGCAACTGTTTTTGGAAGCTAAGCAAGAGCTAGAGCCTTGAGCATTCCTAAAGAAAGGAAATCAATGGTAACCTTTTTATGTGGCCTTCAAGTAATCTCTCACATCAATAAAACACTACAGATAAGCAGGTACTGTGGTACATAGATTATACTTTCTAATGTAGCAAGGTGTGCAAAGTCCATTCCTTTTGTGTATGTAGGGAGAAAGGCAAAGGTAATAGATCAGGAGGGAAATAAATCTTCAGCAGAAGCTCAAAAAGTGCTGGATTTATAGGGTCTAAACTGGGAAGTAGGAAGTCTTACTTTTTAAAGAGTTGAAACAAGATGTCTCTCATTATTACTGTTGTTGTTATTCAAAATTCTTTCTTTCAGTTTCTCACATTCTTCATTTTATTTTAATTTCAACACATCTTTTGAGATACTGAGAATTATTTTATTCCATATGCTTTTAATGTCTTTTCTGAAATGGCCTCAATCCTATTTCCTAACATAAAACTGCCCTGTGTAACCTCATTATTATTCACCATTTAATGAATATTATCTATGTACTTGATGGTTTAGAGAGATGGAGGAAAAGCCCATGGCTTTCCTGGGAAGGATAGGACGCTGTAATTTTACTATATATAAACTTATGCCTAGAAGGAAAATCCCGGAAGGGATAATGCCTTATGGTTTCTTATTACTCTAGGCTCTGCTTTAAGAAGAACCATATTATCTTCCCTGCTGTTCCCTACTTATATCCAGCTGCTAGAGGGCTTTATAAGGAATAGACTGAGGTATATCTCAGATGAATTCACTCTACTCAGATTTCTGCTGGTTTTTATTTGCCTATTGAGGGACTGAGCTCAATGCCTTAGTATAACCCATATATGTATGAATATACATGAGGTCACTGATCATATGATCATAGATCTATAGCTTGAAGCCATTTAGTCTGACTCCCTCATTTTGTAGGTGAAGAAACTGAGGCTTGGAGAGATTAAGTGACTTGTCCAAAGTCACAGTGTTGGTAAGAGAAGATCTGGGATTCAAACACACATCCTTTCACTCTAAACCCAGTTTCACCAAGTACCATCACACACAATAGCTATTTTTGACTTGTGTATAAGTATACAAATGTCATATTCTTAATGAATTATTTGAAGTAAACATCGGAGTTATATACATTATACAGTTCATATAATTTTAGAACTTGAAAGCTAGAGATAATCTACCACCTTTATTTTAAAAGATAGTATTAAAAATAATTGTGATAGTGATCAGTTTATTTACCTTACAAAGGTTCCCCAAGTGCTTTATATATGTCAAATCATTTGATCTTCATAGAAATCCTGTGACTTAGATGCTATTATTATCTTCACTTTACAGATGAGGAAACTGAGGGACAAAGAGGTTAAGTGATTTGCTCAGGATCACACAGCTAATAAGCATATATTAGACCAGGTTTGAACTCAGTTCTTCTTCCCCCCCATCTCCCTGGGGTTTTTTAGTTTATTAGTTATCTTTAATATTTTTTTAAAAAAAATCAAGTTCCAAATTGTCTTCTTCCCTTCAGCTCCTCCCATATCCATGTCACAAAAAAGCAAGAAAAATAGTGAGAAAACTATACTTCAGTTTGCACTCAGAGTTGATCACTTCTCTCTCTGGAGATGGATAGCATTTTTCATCATGAGTCTTTTGGAATTGTCTGAGATCATTGTATTGATCAGAGTAAGTCTTTCAGAGTTGAAAGTTATTGTAATATTGCTATACGGTATTATTGTGTACAAGGATTTCCTGGTTCTCCTCACTTCACTTTGCATCTGTTCATATAAGTCTTTCTAGGTTTTTCTGAAACCACTCCCCTCATTATTTCTTATAGCAAAGCAGTATTCCATCACAATCGTATACCATAACTTTTTCAGCTATTTCCCAGTTGATGGACATCGCCTCAATTTGCAATTCTTTGCCACTTCCAAAAGAGCTACTTTAAATATTATATATATTATATATATACATACATACATATATATATACATATATACATATATATATATATATATATAATTTTTCTTTTTCTTGGATCTGTTGGAGTACAGATCTGGTAGTGGTTGATTGGTTGTTTTCCTGTGTTCTCAAAGATGACCAAAATGGCATTACTATGCTAGAATCAAGTTTCAATGTATCTGATTGCTGCTGATCAGACCAATATGTGATCAGAATGCTCTACCACAGATCAGGCACAAATAGTCCCTGTGAACATTTGGGATAGATACTCAGGATAGCATCCTGCGTTTCCTTTGAGCTATTTTAATTCTGCTTTGCTCATAAAGCACAGCACCTTCTCTGAGTAGGCACACCATGCTTAGTGGTCCTGTGCCAGTGTCTCCTGTGTCATACAATCAATACCAAAGTTCTTAAGAGAGACCTTGAGAGTGTCTTTGTATTGCATCTTCTGACCACCATGTGATCACTTGCCCTGTGTGAGTTGTCCATAAAACAGTCTTTTGGCAAGCATATGCTCTGCATTTGAACAACGTGGCCATGACAGTGCAATTGCCATTTGCAAGAAAATGTCACACCACCATCATCAGTGCCTATGCTCCCCGTTATGACGAACCTTGATGAGGTCAAAGAAAAAAAATTTATGCAGACCTGGAAACCTTTATCATCAATGTTTCAAAAGAAGAGAAGCTTACAATTCTGGGTGAATTAATGCTAGAGTAGGCTCAGACAACCAGACTTGACAAGGAGTCCTAGGGTAAAATGAAATCAGAAGTAGCAATGGCAGTGGTCACTTACTACTGAAGACTTGTGCATCTCATGACCTTCTCATAACCAATACTGCTTTCCGTCTACTTAAAACACAATAAAACTTCATGGATGTACCCTCACAGCAAACAATTGGCATTTAATATACTATGTGATTATAAGGAAAAGAGACAGATAGGATGTGAGACTGATGAAGGCAATGTGTGGTGCAGAGTGCTGTACTGATCATGGACTTATCCTTTCCAAGCTAAATATTCCCATTCTAGTAGTGATATTGCTGGGCCAAAGGGTATACACAGGTTTTTGGTTTTTGGTTTCTTTGTTTTGGTTGTTTGTCTTTTAGCCTTCTGGGCATAGTTCCAAATTGTTTTATAGTATGATTAGATCAGTTCACAACTACACCAACAATTCATTATTGTAACTATTTTCCACTTTCATTATTTCTGATAAGTATGAGTTGGTATGTCAGAATTTCTTTTAAATTTGTATTTCTTTAATCAGTAGTGATTTAAAGCATTTTTTCAGCTTTTATTTCTTCTTCTGAAAACTGCCTGTTCATATCATTTTACCATTATCAATTGATGAATGGCTCTTAGTTTTATAAATTTGACTCATATTGAGTCAATGAGAAATTGACTACATACTGAGAAATGAGTCCATTATCTGAGAAGTTTGCAATAAAATTTTTGATATTATTTCATTGACCTTTTAGCAAAATGTAGTTTCCCTGCTTATCCCTTTAAATTAGATCTATTTTTGCTTTTGCTTTGTCTGAGATCATGATTAGTATCCCTGCTTTTTTTTTTTAATCTCAGTTGAAGTATAATAGATTCTGCACTAGCCTCTTATTTTAACTGTGTGTGTATCTTTCTGTTTCAAATGTGTCTCTTGTAAACAGCATACTGTTGAATTCTGGTTTATAAACAATTTTCTATCCAATTCCTTTTTATGGGTAGGAAATGAGGTTTTCTGGATTTCATGTCTTGTACTCATTTTTAAAAATATACTAACCTTGTCTCACTTTAATTAGAATTATTTAATTTAGAATTTCTAATATTGTTAAAGTGAGAAAGGATTGATGGAGAGAAAGGCCAAGGGATTTGGTGATATGTGAGGACCCAATACATTAAAAAAAAAAAAAGGTCTGGGTATCTGGGAGTAAGGAGAAGACTCAGTAGGGGTCATATATAACAGGAATCAATATGTAACTCTGGGCAAAAGCAAACCAAAAGTCTCGGTCTGCAAGGTGAGGAACAGTAACCTTCCCAGGTCCCCATGTATATGACTCATTTGATTCCTAAATAGCTGTGATACTGAGTTAGAAACTAACTAAGTCACCTAAACACCTGGACATCTTTTAAGCTCCGCAGAATAGCTCCTCATCTCTTGTAACTCAAAGGGAATAAAAATAGCTTTAATGACATGAAACTATAACAGGAGAAGAGGAAAAAGGAAAGAGCAGCGTCTGTCCTATTGGAAAGATACTGATACTTGCTCATTTATACGCAGGGTTTTGATGCAGGGTTACTGTGTAACCCATTAGAAATTACTTCATTAAGTAGGTATAGTTTAGAGCCTAAAGTACCCCTAATTTTGAGAATTTTTAAAGATATCAAATGTACCCTAAATTTGTTATACATACACGATGAGTTTTTCTTAATTATGTTCTACTGTTAGACCCAGCTATTTCTCCTCTGTCCATTGATTATATTTAATATCCAGCAAAATCCTCCTCTGATAACATCATTAGAGTGAGGAGGTGAACCAGGGTTCTTGAAAGCTTTGCCAGTTGCTGGCTTCCTCTGAAATACAGCTCAAGCATTACCTTCTACAAGAGACCTTTCCCAGTTCCCTTGCTGCTAGTGCCTTACCATCTAAGGTTACATTCTATCTGCTCTGAATTTATCTTATATATGCTTATTTATATTCATATTTTCTCTGTCTTTAAAATGTAAGCTCCTTGACAGCTGACAGAGTTTTGCTGCTTCTTTTATATCCCCAGTTCTTGGCATGGTGCTTATCAATTTATTGTTGTTTACTGATCCAGTGACACTGCTTTGCAAGGAACCATGTATGTGCCTTCTGAGAAGCAGCCTAGGTAAATGAGGAAAGATGAGTCACCAGAAAAATGAACAATAGACTTTTGTTTTTGCCCACAGCAAGTCATGACCATCCATCTACTAAGATGTGAATGGATTGAAATTCAAAGTGAGGTAGATCCTAGGATCTGAAGATGGGAAAAATAAGAGAGAGATAGATAATGGAATCTAATTCCTTCATTTTATTTTTTTATTTTTTTTTTAAGATTAAATTATTATTTTTTTTTATTAAATTTTTAATTTGGGGTTACAAATTTTCTCCCTTTTTTCCCCCTCCCCCCCCAGACCCAAGTTTTCTAATTGCCCCTGTGACCTATCTGCTCTCTCCTCTATCCTCCTTCCCTGCCCTTGTCTCCGTCTTCTCTTTTGTCCTGTAGGGCCAGATAGCTTTCTTGACCCCTTAACCTGTGTTTCTTGTTACCCAGTGGTAAGAACATTACATTTGGTCCTAACACTTTGAGTTCCAACTTCTTTAGCTCCCTCCCTCTCTACCCCTTCCCCTTGGAAGACAGGCAGTTCAATATAGGCCATATCTGTTTAGTTTTGCAAATGATTTCCATACTAGTTGTGTTGTATAAGACTAACTATATTTCCCTCCATCCTGTCCTGTCCCCCATTACTTCTATTTTCTTATGGTCCTTTCCCTCCCCGTGAGTGTCGACCTCGTATTGCATTCTCCTCCCCATGCCCTCCCCTCTATCCTCCCCCCCTTCCTGCTTGTGCCCCTGTCCCCCACTCTCCTGTATTATGAGATAGGTTTTCCTATCAGAATGAGTGTGCATTATATTCTTTCCTTTAGTGGAATGTGATGAGAGTAGATCTCATGTTTTTCTCTTGCCTCCCCTCTTTATCCTACCACTAATAAGTCTTTTGCTTGCCTCTTTTATGAGAGATAATTTGCCCCATATAACTTCTCCCTTTCTCCTCCCAATATTTCTCTCTCACTGCTTGATTTCATTTTTTTTTTTTTAGTATATGATCCCATCCTCTTCAATTCACTCTGTGCACTCTGTCGCTATGTATGTGTACGTGTGTGCATGTGTGTGTGTGTACTCCCACCCAGTGCTCAGATACTGAAATGTTTCAAGAGTTATAAATATTGTCTTTCCATGTAGGAATGTAAACAGTTCAACTTTAGTAAGTCCCTTATGATTTCTCTCCGCTGTTCGCCTTCCTATGGTTCTCTTCATTCTTGTGTTAGAAAGTCAAATTTTCTTTCCAGCTCTGGTCTTTTCATCAGGAAAATTTGAAAGTCTTCTATTTCATTGAAGGACCATTTTTTCTCCTGAAGTATTATACTCAGTTTTGCTGGGTAGGTGATTCTTGGCTTCAGTCCTAGTTCCTTTGACCTCCGGAATATCCTATTCCATTCCCTTCTATCCCTCAATGTAGAAGGTGCCAGATCCTGTACTATCCTGATTGTATTTCCACAATACTTGAATTGTTTCTTTCTAGCTGCTTGCAATATCTTCTCTTTCACCTGGGAACTCTGGAATTTGGCCACAATGCTCCTAGGAGTTTCTCTTTTTGGATCTCTTTCATGCGGTGTTCTGCGGATTCCTTGAATATTTATTTTGCCTTCTGGTTCTAGAATCTCAGGGCAGTTTTCCTTGATAATTTCGTGGAGGATGATGTCTAGGCTCTTCTTTTGATCATGGTTTTCAGGTAGACCCAGAATTTTTACATTGTCTCTCCTGATTCTATTTTCCAGGTCAGTTGCTTTTCCAATAAGATATTTCACATTATCTTCCATTTTTCGAATCTGCGCGGTATGTTCTGAGATATCTGTCTTTCTCGAAAAGTCCAAAGCTTCTATCTGTACCATTCCAGATTTGAGAGATCTATTTTCTTCAGTAAGCTTTTGAATCTCCTTTTCCATTTGGTTAATTCTGCTTTTGAAAGCATTCTTCTCCTCATTGGCCCCTTGCACCTCCCTTGCCAGCTGAGTTAGGCTAGTTCTCAAAGTGCCAATTTCTTCAAGATTTTTTTGGTTCTCCTTTAGCAGGGAGCTGATCTATTTTTCATGCTTCTCCCTTATCCCTCTCATTTCCCTTCCCAGTCTTTCCTCCACCTCTCTAACTTGATTTTCAAAATTCCTCTTGAGCTCTTCCATGGCCCGAGCCCATTGGGTGGGCTGGGGCACAGAGTCCTCGATTTCTGTGTCTTTGCCTGATGGCAAGCCTTGTTCCTCCCCATCAGAAAGGAAGGGAGGAAGTGATTTTTCTCCCATAAAGTACCCTTCAATAGTTTTATTTCTTTTCCCTTTTCTTGGCATTGTCTCCCCCTAGTGGCCTGACCTCTGAATGTTCTCCTCACACCCACCTCGCCTCCTGCTCCTCCCAGCCAGCGTTTGGGGACTGAGATTCAAATGCTGCTTCCCGCCTTAGGATTTTTGGCCAGGGCAGGGCTGTTATTCAGTGTTAAATTAGGCTCAGGTGCTGAGGTCAGGGGCAGGGTCGCCTCTCTGGCTCAATTCCCTCAGGGGGTTTATACACAGACCTTCCACAATAGATCCAGGCTCCCGCTCGTTTGGGGAGCCCCCGTCCGCAGCCGCCTCTCAGTCCCCACCTCCCGGGAGGGCCCGAGCTATGGGGACACCACGCTCCCCTCTCAACCCGCCAAAGAGACTCTCTCACCTACCCCCGTCAGTCACCTGTTGGTGGGGGGCCCGTGCAGCTGCTGAAGATCCTGCCTCCGGATCCCTCTCAGAACTTTGTCTCTCGGAGCCGCGGCCGCCATCGCCGCCGCAGGTCCGGGCTGGGCACCGTGTCTGCAGCGCAACGGACCTTTTGCGAGAGGTTTGCAGGTCCCTCTGTGGGTGGGGGGACCCGCGTGGCCGCTGGATCTCTTTCCCACCGTGTTGCTGCCGCGGCAAGGCTGCACTCCTCTTCCCGCCCCGGCGCCCAGTCCCTGGCGCGAAGGTCCCCCCGCGAGAGGTTTGCAGGTCTCTCGGGAACGGAAATCTCCCTCGCTCCAATATTCCGTGGTCTCTGGGTGCAGAATTCGCCCTGGGTTAGTCCCCTCTGCCGTTCTGTGGTTTGTGTGTTCGGAGCTATGTGTATGTGTGTCTTTCTACTTCACCATCTTGGCTCCACCTTCTAATTCCTTCATTTTAAAGGTGAGGAAACTGAGAAGCAGAGAAAGGGTGGCTTGCTCAAGATCACGCAAGACTGGAGAGCTGGGATTGGAACCTTTTTGTATCCATACCACTGAAACCATTTATCCTTGGGATAGGTAAATACTGTGCTGAAAGGTAGAACAGGATATGTGGTTTAAAGAAGTACTATTAGTAATAATAAAGTATTAAAGATAAGAAGAGTTATTAACCTGAGCAAGTGTTTTGGCACACTCTGTATAGTGGCTAAGGCTTTTACCTTTAATATATCATTTAGTTATATTATAATTGATGGCTGGAGAAAACAAGAAAATACCATTTAGGTTGTAGCTCAAGGTTTAGGTGTGGCTTTATTATAGTACCCTCTTAATTAAGTTTCCATATTGTTTTGAAATGGGTCACTCCAAGTCATTGAACAGTTAACAACAGGAGATTTATTTTGCCATAACACAACAAGGATATGCTGTGAATATATAGGGACATTTTAGCTACACTGGACTCAACCTCCTTCATCTCCATTTGGAAACACTGGTCATGTAAGTAGGTCCTCAGAGAATGGTCTCTTCTGGTCTTATACTCCCACTAAGTTTAAGAGGCCCAGACTATAGATATCTTGGGAATTTTTATGTCACTGGATGACCAGGAAGTGGTGTCAGCAAAGCAGAGGTTGATCACACTGTGGAACAATTTTTTCTTCTTTGAAGTAAAGCCTCCCAGTGTTGTGAATGGGAGAAAAGAAGTTGGATGGGCCTATCATACTCAACAACAAAAGCCCAGAAACAAAGGGAAATTTTTAATATGAAAAATCAACAGGTATATTGGGAAGCCAAGGTGGTGGGTAGAGGGGAATACAAAGTCTTAAAAAATATGTCTTCATGAAAACATTATTCTAGTGGGTCTGAATTTTTCTTTAAAAATATATCATCTGTGCCCATAAAGGACCTTGTGTACTCATAGTCAGAATTGAGAAGGAGGCACAGTATATCTTGGAGTTTCGATTTAGAACATACCTTTTCAACCTTCAATGGTATCTTTGTTTTCAATCAGGTGCTCAATGTTCTCCTCAAGCTTCCCCTGCCATATCTACTTCTTTCTCCTCAAAGCCTCAGATCTTTTATGCGTATTACTTTGTAAATGACTGATTTTAGCTGCTTTTAGTCATGTTTGACTCTCCGTGACCTCATTTAGGGTTTTCTTGGCAGATATTGGAAAGGTTTTCTATTTCCTTCTCCAGCTCCTTTTTTGAATGAGGAAATTGAGGAAAACAGTTAAATGACTTACCCAGGAACATACTGGTGGTAAGAATATGAGGCCAGATTTGACTCCAGACCTGATACTATATCCACTTCACCTCCTAGTTGCCCTAAATGCCTGATACTATTATGCAATTAACCTCATGAATAATTCTTTTTGAACTGGTGCCAAAATCTTAAGCTAATTGGATAAAGCTCTGCTGAAGTGTTTCAGTCATTTCTCAGTAGATGAACTGTTATTGGTGGATGTAGAGTTCCCAATGGTTCTGAACTCATGGAGCCATCTGTTTGTAAAGACAACCATGCTCACATTCACCAGTTTCTTCTTGATACAACTCACATATGTGTGTATAATAGACATGTATGCATTATTTATTACATACACACATATATACATATATTTTAGATAGATAAATAGGTAGCTAGATTGACAGACAGACAGAGAGACAGAAAGATAGATGGATAAATAGATAGATAGACAGATAGAATATAGGTCTAGAGCTGGAAGGGAACTCAGAGGCCTTAAAGTTTACAATTTTGAAGCAATTAACCTAGGGAAGAGAGAACCAATATATCATTATAGTCCTTAAGTTTAACTGAACACTTAGATTTTTGAAAATATAGTACTTATGCTTCAGAATCTTCTCCTGGGTCTTTGTATATACTTCCATGACAATTAAACAAACGTGCAAATTGTACCACTTATAAATTTAAAATAAAGATAAAATCAAGGTTTTAGAAATATGTATGTGTGTATACATACAAGTATATTTATAAATTTTTTAAATATCTCTTTGATGTACCTAATCTGTTTAGCTGGCCTCTTGTGTTTAAACCCATCTATGCCATCTTCTTAATGTTTCCATTCCATAAGGCATTTTTGTGGGCTAGTATCTTCCAACAGCTTCATTCATTTTCACAACTTTAGGGCAGAAGTTTTCAGGAGCCAAATGCCAAGAGACATCAGAAAGCAAATGTCAATGTTCTTTTGACTCTGAATGTTTATTTACCCTTCTTCCCTTTGGACTCTATAGCCATTTTAATATTCTGCTGCCAACTTTCCACATTGACAAACTACATCAATATTGAAATACCAAGAAAAGAATACACTACCTACATATGAGACAGATACATTTTTCACTACAGGCCCGATCAGATTATACATCTTCTGGTTCCACACTTATAATCTAAAGTATTTTCTATGATCAGCCACAGTCTTCCAAATCCTAGGCATATTCTAGGTTGAGACTTGTAATAAGCACTAGATAAAGAATAATTTGAATACAACATGTACCAGAGTAATTATGTTCTCCTTCCTTTGACCCAGATGGAAAATCGAAGGAATTTACACACATTTTGAAATGATGTGGTAAAATGAAGTAAAGGTGAATTCCTAAATCTTTCCGATCTTTCCTATAGCTTTATAGGCTACAAACTAATGCTAATAATAATTATCATTATATTCTTAAAAAGCAGTATTACCTTGTGATAGGGGGCTGGTCTCAGAGCCAAAAAGACCTTGGTTCAAGGCCTGATGTATACTGACTAAATGACCTTGACAAGTTAGTTCACTTTTCATTGCTCTCAGGCAACTCTGTGACTATAAATCTTCATGTCTTATAGATGAGCAATTGCTCATCTTTGGTAGAAAGGGTTTTCTCACCAGGAGTTGCTAATAATAATATAATAATGATTTTAATAAATAATTTTAAAGTCTTTCATTTACTTTTTCTTAATTCATCTTCACAACAACCTATAAGATAGGCCAGATATTATTTGAACCAATGACAAAACTGAGCATCAGAGAAGCCAAATAACTTAACTCAGTCACCCAGTTCTACAAGAATCCTAAGGTTGTGTCCACAAGCTAAAAAACACTGTTTGGGAAAGCCCTCTGTCCCATAAAAGAGTTACATTGATTGTTAAGGGCCAGAAGGAATCTAGGATTCCACTTAGTCAAAACCTTTCATTTTATAGATTAGGACCTTGTTAATTAATTTGCCCAAATCACAAAGATAATTAGAAACCCTCTTAGGGAAAGGTTAAGGAAATGAGATTATTTAAGAGGCTATTTTAATGATAAATCTTTCTCCCAGGCTTTCTCTCATCTTCCTCTTTCTGCCTTATGTTAATGACCTAGCTGCAGGAGTGTGCTCCAAGCAGCTCTGATCAAAGTTCCCGTTGTTAAATTTTCATTGGGAAAATTCACACTAAAGAAACTGGTGAACTAAAAATTCGGACTGCTTTATGGTTTTGTTGACTGTCTAGACTTACAAAAGTGTAAATAATTCAGATTACATTTAAAAGTATGTGTGCATAATTTCTCCCTAAGGTTACCAATCCTGTTGTTTCAGTTTTGTCCAACTCTTCATGACCCTATTTGGGGTTTTCTTGGCAGAGATACTGGAGTGACTTGTCATTTCCTCCAGCTCATTTTACAGATGAGGAAATTGAGGCAAATAGAGTTAAGTGACTTGTCCAGGGTCACACAGTTAGTGTTTGAGGTCATATTTGAACTCAGGAAGATGAATCTTGGTCTCCAGGCCGGGCACTGTATCCACTACACCACCACACTGCTGGTAGACTATCAAATGTTTTGCTAAAATTTTGACAAATTATAGCTGATGGACTTCCCTGATCTAGTCTAGTAACCATCTCAGTAACAGTAATTATGTGAGATTAACATATCCTTGATGAAGTCATGCTGTTTTGGATGATTGCTTCCTTTTCTATGTGTTCCTTAACCATCCCTTTAAGATTTCATTCTAGAATTTTGCCAGTAATCAAAGTTATTTTATCTGACTTTGCAGACTTCTCCCTCCTCTTTTTTTTTTTTTTCAGACCAGAACCATTTCTGTCATCCTGTAGTCTACAGCATCTCTGCCATTTGGTGTAATGACTAATGCAATGGACAGAGCACCAGATTTAATGCTGGAAGACCCAGATTCAAATCCCTGCTCTGCCCCTTATCTACTACCTGTCTAAACTTCAAATTATTTTACCTTGTTGGGACTCTGTGTCCTCATGTGTAGTACAAAGGGATTGTACTAAAACACAGGTATCAGATGTGGGCCTGAGTAAGGCCCAAACTGGATTAAAATATATTTGGGAAATAATTAGCAAAACAAATAAAAAACAATGAACCACAGATAACATTATATTTTAAACCTGTCAATATGTGGCCAGAAGGTCCCTCTCCATGAATTAGTGGCCCCTAGTAGCCACACTCTTTTTGAGGTTGACATCATTGGATTAGATGATCCCTAAAGGTCCTTTCCATCTCGAAAACTAGCCCATAACCTTTAAAATTAGAAGCCCTCTACTGCTCTACAAAGCAACTACTGTTCTAAGCTGTCTCTTTATTTGACATGTTTAATTAGAAACTAAATGGTGAACATTGTGGTAGCCTTTAAAAGGTAATTATCCCAGAGAGTTTAAATAATTCCAATGGCCCAAATGCCAAATGGTTGATAATGCAAGCTGCCACATATTTGACTATAAATGCCTCAGGACATTCATTTACATATAAAAGAACTAGCCTAGTCAATTAAGACCGCAGGTTAAATTATGACATAAAGTGATTTGGATGGGGGAGATGAATGTTAAAAATTAACAGTGACTACTTGAATGACATACTGTAAGATTATCAGGTTATGTTGATATAGATTTGTATTTGCAGTGATTCTACATGTTTAGCAAATATTAATAAATGAAAAAACATATTAAATTTAATCATGACATTCCCCTAATTTTGAGACAGTAGGCTCTGTACCACTTAATTTGCTTTGTTTTTCACCGAAGGTTGGGAAGAAAGGGAAGAGGAAATGGTGAATTGTAAAAATAGTCAAACCATTGTTATTTCTGCTTACCCCTTCCATCTGTCATATAAACCTTTGCAGATTTTGTTCTTTAGGGGAAATACTCAAATGTGTCCCTGCTTAATAAGGTTTTTGTTTACCCAAATAACTGTTGGTTTTTGAGTTTTCTGAAAGTGTGAAAGGTCCCATATTTTGTCAGTCTAGAGCTATCAAAATCATCATCAGTTAGTGTTTATTGAGTGAGCACGTGGTAGAAGGATACGGTTCCATTAAAAACAACAACATATACAGACAGATACATACATTCATTACGTTTGCACTCAGTTTTTTGGAACTCAGAACTGTGGGCCCCAGATGGCTTAAGAATGAACAATAAAAGCTTGCTTGCATGCTTCCAGATTTCCTTTTTTCACTTAATCTAAAATTGCCCCAAATTGTTACATTAGTGGCTTCTGGTTTCCCTTTCACAATGAGCTCTAACTTGATATTTTGGTAATGTGCTTTATAGGTGATTTATAGAGAACTAACATGTTGGGTACTGGACTCAACACGGCTCCTGCCGTGAAGAATTACTCTGAGAAAAACCAAATGGTTTCTTTCTCATTGTTTTTCTTGTACTGAGTCTTTTTCATTTCTGTGTCCGTAATTATGTAGGATTTGAATAACTGGATGCAATGAAGTTCAAAGAAGAATTGGTTGGATGATGGTAGCAAAGTAATGTTCTAGAAATTTGTGCCCATTAAAGACTCTAGCTCCAGATCGCATGAGAGGTAGGAAACGGAAATGGTTAGTGTTAAAGAAGGCTGCAACATGGCAAATTCCTCAAGAGAAAGCCAGTTTTCAATTAATATGAGGAAGTGGAAGTAGTGTAACATGTTACTTACTTCTCTTTTTCAATTAAGGATCTTACTACACCATACTTAACAGCTATCTGAATTCACCACCATGTCATCATCTTTGAATATTATTCTTCCTCATCACCTTTCCCATATCTAGGCATTTGCCAAGTCTTGATCATTTTACTTCCTTCCATGCTTTGCCTATGCTCCCTTCTCTCCATTCAGTCAGTCAATCTTTCAATAATCATGGTCTAAATACTCACTAGGTGCCAAGCACTGTGCTACACCCTACCGGCTGCTGCCCTAGCAAAAGTCCTCACCACTTCTTGCTAGGGGGTAATGCTTTAGCTACATATTTGGCCTTTTTGTTCACTATCTCTCCTCTTTTTCAATTAATGCTCCCCATAACTGCCACAGTGATAAACCTATAGCACAGTTCTGATCATTCACTCCTCTGTATAAGAAGCTTCAGTTAAATGCCTTCTTTCACCCAGAATTGGTTCCCAAAATGGGTGATACCACCCCTGTGGGGATGAGGGGCAGTTGCAGCCTCTGGTGCAATGGGGGGGCACTGAATAAAAATAAGATGGCAATGGAAGTAAAGAAGAAAAGAAAATTTTGAAAAAATGTTCACGTATCTTTCATCTGTGGTGTAACACAGTTAAAGTCATTCCCTATGACTTTACCTAATGTAATCACTTTACATTATTTTCAAAATAAACATACAAAATGCGAGTTATAACCTATCAGTGGTTAAGTTCCCTGACTAATCCAATCAAGGAGTTGTTGGCAGGCCAGGATGTTGTGCACTGTGGGGAAGTCCAGCATGCTTTGGCAGGAACATGTGCCTGTAATGGCTTATTTACAATATGATACTATATGGCTGTGTGATGCAATGATGCTCATCAAAATTTCAATGCAGGAAAAACCCACAAATTTACGACAAATTATTAAATCTTATTTTTGGAAATGATACAAATTAAAAAAAAACATTAAAAGGTTAAAGAAAGTAGATTTCCAAGGGGGTAACAAGTAATTTTTTAAAGGGGGCAGTAGACCAAATAAGTTTGGGAACCTCCAGCCTAGAGATAAAATATAAATTCCTGTATTTTGCTTTTAAAATCTTTTACAATTTGGTTCCAATCTATGCAGACTGATTTCTTGTTATCTCTACCCCCTCCTTATCATTTGCGTCCAAATGTAAAGGCTTGTTTGCAGTAAGATACCTTGTACATTGCATTGTACCTCCTCCTTCCCTTCCTTTCTACAAGTTGTTCTCCCATGCTTGGAATGCTTTCTCTGCTCTCCTATCTCATAGTAGCTCTGGCTTCCTCCAAGGTTTGACTGAAGGCCCCTTCTTACAGGAGGCCTTTGCTAATTCCTTCCCCCTCCCCCGTTGTTAGTAGTCTCACCCTTTCCTCCAAATTATTTTGTGTATAGTTGGTATATATTTTGTACTGACATATTTGAGCACTTGGTGTTCCCCTCTAATAGAATGTAAGTTCCTGGATGTTGGGTACCATATCTTTTTTGCCTTTGTACTTGTATTCAGTGTAGTTCCTTGCCTGTTAAGAAGGGACTTACTAAATGCTTGCTGAATTAATGAAGAAAAATTTGTTAATGATGGCAAGGTGTTTCCACAAAAACAAACAAAGCACACCCAACTGTGTAGTGGAAGCTGTCGTCAAGGATGACTAGAGATCTGGGGGCAATAAGGCTGGAGTGAGCAAAAATGAGAGCAGAAAGAGAGCTGCCAGGAGAGAATTAGAAAGTTTAGTTATAGGGAGAGGTCAACTCAGGAGTCAGATAGGGTTAATGGGAAAACTTGTAGTTGCTGATCTTTCTTACCCTACATCTATGTTTCTATAACTCCTGACCATTTAAAAAAATCAGGTTGAGGGGATTTTTCATACTTCCTCCTCTCTTTGATGGACCTGCTATATATCTAATACTGGGCTAGATGTCAGAGATGATCAAAGGTATAAGTATCTCAAGGACACCTGAACATATCAATAATGTCATTGGGAAGATAGGCGACAAGTGATTGAACAGTTAAATAAGAAACAAAATAGTCTATGCTAAGTGCTACAACAGTTGGTATGGACAATAAATGCTGAAGGACTTCATAGCTTTGGCCAGGGCTACTAAGAAGAAAGAGCTTCTTTCTTTCTTTGACTTGGTATATTTAGGAACACTCTTCATCTTTCAGTCCTATCTCCAGCATCATGTGCCATATATCTTCTATTAATGCATTTCTAGCAAGAACCACTGAACTCAGAATATAGTGAAATCGATGCGACTGACTGTGAATGATGCATGAAGGCTCTGATTCTATGCAGCTTGCAGCTTGTAACATGTAGACCCACAATATCTAGTTCAGTTACATGAAAGCAAGCATTCACAAAGTTTCAGAAAAGAAAGACAAAATAGAAAATAGAATTCATCTGTTGGTGCTTCAGGAATAGGGATTTGGGGTTTGCTATTGACTACCATTAAAGATGCTGTTTTAAGGTAAGGGAAGCAACATCCCAGTCCTTCAGTAAGCATACTGGTTTCTATTTTTCTCATCATCCTGTAGATTTGTCTTGTTTTAAATCATGAAAAGTGCATGGATTTTTAAAAATAACATTTTATTGATATCTGTTATTTTTTACATCACCTTTATATATTCAGGGAACTGGAGCCAGCTTCTACAGGCTACTGAGATCTGATTGTCAAATTTGCAGTGGCAGCAGGGAAACCTTAGGAATCAGCAAATGCTACAAATCAGGACTCAGTTTATTGTTTTGTTGGTTATCTAGATTTAGGAAAGAGATGAAGAAAATGCTCATGTTGTAAATTAGGCTTAAAAGTATGTTATGCATATTTTTCCCCCTTAGAGAACCACTTGTTAAATATTTGTCAGTATACCAGTGCCTATATTTCCCAGTGTATCCTTTCACGTTTTCAAGACAGCCATCCTTTGCAAAGAAGAATAAAGGGGAGCAGTAAGAATAGGGAATTCTAGCAGTGGACCAAGTCCATTATCTTACTTAGATACAAGTGCCCTTAGATTTATAGTCAGACCTTCCTTGTCTGTGTGATATGATATAAAAGATTACCTTTTCTCATGCCTTGAATGGATTAAGGTAATGATTCTCCCAGGATAAGGAAGAAGCCTCTTTCATTACTTCATTTAATAGAAGTATCCCTTTTGTTCACCTTTGACCAGTTGGAAAAGAAAAATATTGAAAAGAGAGGCCAGAGAAGAATTGAAAGGTTTAGGGGAAGTGATTGAAGAGTGTGGCAAAAGGTTTAACTGGCTATTGTTTAGTTTGAGGAAGCGAGCTATTCAGCCAGTTGTTACCGGAAATTGTGAGCTCTTGCTCTATCTTAACTGTGAAATATTCTTTATTCAGAAATCTGAGAAATTGTCTTCAAAATGACTATGCTTGAGATTCTCAGAGTCATGGGGTGGTTCTGTCCATCTCTGGTTCTCTCTAAGCAGAAATGCTTATATTAAAATAATTTTAAAGAAACAAAAATTGTTTCTGGCATGCTTTTGCCTACAAAGCAGGTCACAGAATTTTCTTTCACACACCGCCAACCCCACATTCTTGTCACTAAAACATGCTGGGCCTCAGTTATCTTATCTCCAAAATGAGGAGCTTGGAACAGATAATCTCTAAGATTGGAACAGATAATCTCTAAGATTCCTTCCTGTCCTAAATCTTTAAATCTCAAGTCTCTGATCTATAAGTCTCAAGGACTAGGGGAGGAGAAAGGAAGAAGAAAAGTCAGTGAGTGATTTTGAAAGACACATTACATGGACCTTGCCGATCATTATCCTTACCTATCGGCCTACCCATAGCCAATTTAACTCTTTGGCTACCATATCAGACTTTTTTGGTACAACCTTTTCTGTACCCAGAAATCTTCAAAGTTTTTAGTCCTATGAGCTACTTTTTCTCTGTTTGCTCTCAGTACATTGTCACTTTGGGAAGAATCTTGTAAACTAATTCACATCAAGACTTTAATAACCAGGAACCTTTATGATTTTAGCAGATAGATGGCTCAGTGGATAGAGTGCTGGGCCTGTAGTCAGAAAGATCTGAGGTTCAAATCTGGCTTATCCTCTTGCAGACACAGACTGGCTGTGTCACGCAAGGAAAGTCACAACTTCTGTTTGCCTCAGTTTCCTCAATAGTAAAATAGGAATTATAATAGCACCTACTTCACAGGATTGTTGAGATGAGATAGTATTTGTAAAACACTTAGAGTGCCTGGCACATAGTTGCTTAATAAATGCTTGGCCTCTCTTCTTTCCTCTTTCAGATTAAGAAGGATCAGCGTGAATGTCCTAAAGACATGTAGCCCATATGGTCTGAAGTTTAAGGGTCAATAAGACACGGAAGAAGAGATTATTTTAAACTGGAAGTCTTTTCTTGGTACTTCTTTAATCATAACATATGACAGAAGCTTAGTAGAAAGAAAACTGGCCTCAAAGACACAAAGACCTGGGTTCAAGTCTCCATCATGACCCATACTGGTTGTGTAACTGTGGGAAAATCACTTAACTTGTCAGTGCTCTAAGCAGCTCTCCAGGAGTATGAGTTTCAGGGAAGATACCAACCTGTATTAGTAGAAGGTGTTTCCTCATCAAGAATTCCCTATATCAATGAAAACACAGGTTTTGTCTCTATCTCTTTGAAACTCTTTGAAATGGTAGAAGCTTAAGTTTCCATAACAGCTTCAAGGAGTTGTGAACTGAAGGGACTTCTTGGCACCCCTTACATCATACCGCATAAGCAGTCATTTAACTGATTTCATCCCTGTACAGGCTTGACCCTCCTACATTCTCCTCCTTGTAGGCCAAACTTTCACCCAAATACTGGGGTCCTATTCTTTATTAGCTTCTACTAACTTGAAAAAGGAAGGTTGTAATGTTAATGTGAGGTTAATTGTGGGTGGAGTGAAGAGTTAAAGATTTTCCCTGCCCACTAATGGGACTCAATATCTTTTGTTAATTTCTACTGAGACAATGGGTCAGAGGGTCATACTCTCTGATTCTGAATAGTGTAAAAATACTCTGAGGTGACCTTTTTTGGGGGGGCTTATTCTTTGGAAGTGTTTGTTTGGCCATAGAGACTGGGTAGTTGTTAAGGAGCCCCCCACCAAACTTTGAAAACCCAGATATTGGTGCTTCTGTCTCTGGTAACTATGTATGTATGTAATGGTCAGACAGTTGGATCTTTCTGTTGATCTGTAATGTATGTATTGCTTGTGGTCAGACAGTTAGAAGCACTGTCTGTTGGTCTTAATTTCTCTTTATTTTCTCTGTTGGTATATGTTTGATTAAAGTGATTGTTGACCCCTCAGAAGTTGCTTTCCTTTTAGAGAAGCAGATCTAAGAACCAGTACAGGAGGCCCTCCTGTTTATGCTGGGGTCTTTGCTGTTACAAAGGTGGAAAGACTTGCAGAGTAAATGACAATGATAAACTCAGATCCTCACAGAACCTCAGGATAAAACAAGCTTAGAACACTTATACTTATACTTTCCCACTGCTAAGACAAGTAAGGTAGCAAAATGACTAGTTCATATGGTCAGATAACTCAGTAGCACACTCTCTCTCCTATCATGTTGGCTACCTGCTATCTATGAGAGCAGCTATGACAGCCACATCTACAACTTGGTCTTATCAATAATTCATAGTCCCAGGGGACTTTAACTTGGAATAAATTTCAGGGGGTTCATGAACTTAAATGGGGAAAGCATCTCTCTCTTTCTCTCTCTCTCTTTCTTTCTTTCAGATAATCAAAGTTACACAAATGACAAATATAAAGTACATTTTTCTTTTTTGTATACCTCCTGAAGGCCATTGATCTCATCTGAATTTAAAAAAAAAGTAATATTAAACTGAATTAAGGAAATGAAGAAAGAGATAACAAGAAACAATGATGGGAGTAATGGCCAGGTGAAGATTACTATTTCCTTGGATAAATCTTTTATTCATTTATTTTCTTTAATATTTTACTTATGTATTTTGTCTTTGCAAACATTTACTAATTATCCCCAGAGAGGTATCTTGTAAGGAAGTAAAACAATTAAGCTAAGCCACCAATGCAGTGACTTTATCTGAACATTCATTCAATATTATACATCTGCATCTCCTCCCTTCCTCTTTATTTTAATATTTTTTTTTTACTGTAGTCCTGAATATTTCACTTATTTAAAAACATTTTTTCTAAGAGGGGATCCATCATCTTCACCAGACTACCAAGGGCCTGGGACACAGAGAAGGTGGAAGGGACCATTGGGCTAGTATCACTGTGGCAGCATTGCTACAGCTGTTTTGCAGGCGTTGGGTTCAGACACCAGCTAGCAGTCTTTCTGTTGTGGTGAGACCTTTACTTGCCTCCACACTGCTCTACTTCAGCAGTTCTTAGACTTTTACTGTTGTTCATAGCTCAGTATTATTCCTGGCCATAAGGCAGAGATTCCAACCTTATGAATGGAACTACAAGTACAAATTTCATTCAAACTGAGTGAGACTCTTACATGTTCACGTAAGTGCAAATGCCATGTCATTGGAAACTCACAGAGCAAAAACTCATGACATAATCCCTGGCATACCCATTGAGAACCAGTATCCTAGGGACTGGAAGGAAGCAGGCAAATCAAATTATCCTTAGCATTTATTTTCTTTCCTTAAATTTGACTAATCCTCTTATTTGTCTCTCAGGGGAAATTGACCTTCAAATTCTCTCTCAAGTTCAAGCTCACTATCCAGGAAGGCACATCAACAATGAAGTAGTTGAACCAAATGCTGAACAAATCGCCAAATACAAAGGTACAGTGTTTTATCAAGTTAAGAGCAAATAGAAGTGGATGAAGAACTAGAAACTAGAAAATTTGAAAGAGAAAAAAAGAGAAAATTTCTAGAAGATTGGAAAATTTGAAAGAGGGCAAGTTGTCAAGGAAAAACAACTTTCACCAGAATGACCTTGTGCAAATTTTTCCTTTTAAACTTTCTCCTCTCTGGTTTCTCCTTCTTCTGCTGCACCTCCCTCCACCTCCTTCTCCCCCACCTTTTCCCCTCAGGAATTTTATTATCTGTAAGTAGCAAATTCATACCTTATGAATAACTGATGGTCTTATAGTGCTGCCTAGAACACTGAAATATTAAAGTGACTTGCCCGTGGTCAAGCAGCAAAAGCAGGATTTGAAGCCAGTTTTCCAGGTTCTAAGTCCTTTTTTTCTACATCTACTATGTGATGCTTCCTCTCATCCCCTTAATCATTTGCAGAATGGCTTTTTTGGTTGTTCTGCTCTAAGGCTATTAGGAGAGAAGCCTAATTAAACCAGCTTCCTGGTGAGCACAAGTCCCTGGAAAACTAAGCAATAGATAGTAAAACCTCTAAGTGTTGTTTATTTACAAAAATCTTCAACCCTATCCAGTTCTTCCCTATCCTCTACCATGAGCCATTTCATCTTATGTAATTGTTTACTCTAAGGTGTGTTCAACTGTGTCCTCTGAATCAAATAGATTGACTTTTTATTGATGATTCACCAATTTGTTTTGCTTGACTATGCATATTTGTTACAAAGAATTTGTTTTTCTCTCTCTTTCTTTTTTTTTCTAATGAGGTGGAGGGTTGGAGAGACAAAAAACAATGATTCCTGTTCATTAAAAAGACAATTAAAAATAAAGAGGTAGGGAGGTGGTACAGATGTGCAGCACTGAATGCACTTTCAGATAAAGTCACTGCATCGGTGGCTTTGCTTAATTGTTTTACTTCCTTACAGGAAACCTCTCTGGGGATATTCTGTAAATGTTTGTAATACAAAAATAAAACACAAAAATAATAAAGAAAAGAAATAAATAAAAGATTCATCCAAGGAAATAGCAATCTTCACCTGGCCATGATTCCCATCATTGTTTCTTGTTATCTCTTTGTGCCTTTAATTTAGTTTAATATTACTTTTTTTTAATTCAGATGAGATCAATGGCCTTCAGGAGTTATATAAAAAAGAAAAATACACTTTATACCTGTTATCTATATAACTTTGATTGCATTAAAATTCTAAATGAAAATGGATTCCGAATTTGCAATTGAAATAGACAGTGTGTTCCCCTCTCTGTATTTTAGAGCGTGTAGCCACAGTATCAGACCTCAAGAACATAAAGTTTGCTTGGCATCAGGAGACATCATCTGAATATCAAAATAGAATAACAGAGAAAAAAGAGCTTCAGAAATGGAACTTTATTCACATGATTCAGGTACAGATCTATTTATGATAATATGCTGTCAAGTAGAAGATTTATTTTTTATCAGAAATATATATGGAGGACAAGAAATATTCCAACCCTTAGAACAGTGAAATTCTTCTGAGGCTTAATTTTACCAGCGACCTTAATCTAGCCTAATTGAGAAAAAGAAGCTTGATGATTCCGAGCATTTTCCCTCAAGTTCAGTATGTTATTCTATTCTATATTCAGTATGTTATTCTATTTTTCTTTCAGAAGTTAAATTGGAGGTCTCTGTTCTTTTGGGTCATTACTTCCCTTATGTCTCCTATGGCTGAAAGCCCTTGATAGGTTTAAGGAATATTGTGTCTTCCTCTTCAGGTACAGCTGTTTCAGTTGATCTCATTACCTGGGTAATATGCCCATCTAGACTTTGCTCTTTTCACACTCTGTCATAGTGTTTGAAGGGTAAGAAAAATCAGTGGAAAGTGCTGTCCCATGGGCCATCAGGCAAGGGTCCAAGTAACCTCTGAAATAGTCTAACCCTCATGCTGGGTTATGGGACTGAACTGCTTTCGCTCTGTTTTTGTGTACTAATTTCAAAGCAGTCTTTTGTTCATTATCTAGTTGCATTGAATAGGTCAGAGGGCAGCAATTAAGGAGTTCTGAGAAGAAACCATCCCATGGTTCTTCTGCAGTAGTCTTCAACTATTTTTCCCTAGGCAGGGTCCCTTCAGAGCAAATGTACTCTAAGGAGTATAATGCTTTAATATTGTCGAAGTGGTGGCAGTTAGTGCTCTCCCATTGGTCAGCACAAAGTTATTCATGTTGAGTGAGCTGGCACATCTTTCCCAAAAACCAAGCATATCGCCTAGTGCTGGGCCCAAGTCAATTTACTGGAGAATCTGCCAATAACATTCAAAGCTGTCACTTTTTCTATGATTTAAAGAAGCATCTGTACACAAACAGTTGAGCCAGTGCAAAGGGCTTAATTTTAAACCAGTGTTCTATGAAATGGAACCTGATGTTATTGTGTTGGCACCATTATCTTTCAGAAATACTACAACTTTCATAAGACAGAGAAAAAAAAAAAACATGGCTCCTCCTGCTTGGCTGCTCTACCAGTATCTGAGAAGTTGTATGGTGCAGAGATGAGTGTGACATTTAGAGTCAGTAAAACTTGGATTCAGAGGATGAGCTGGAGAATCATGGAAAGTCATTTAAATTCTCTTTGTCCAGGATCCTATAGTCCTCTGGATTCAGAAGACATTTGAAGGATAAATATTTGAAGTTATCTAGTTTAGTCCTCTAGTTTTACAAATGAGGAAACTAAGGCCCACAGAATATAAGCACTTTGTTCATTGTTGGACAGTAAGTGTCAAATTCTTAATTTGAACCTAGACTCTCTGAGTCTAAGTCCACTGCTTTCTATTACTGTCATTAGTGCTATTACTACCACTACTACTACTACTACTACTACTACTACTACTACTACTACTACTACTACTACTCATCTTATCCATCCTATTGCTCCTACTCCTACCACTATTTCTCTATCCCTTTTCTTCCTACTTCACCTCCTCTCCTTCTCTCCATCCTCCTCTTCCTCTTCCTCCTCCTATTCTTACTTTCTTCTTCCTCTTCCCAGCACCACTACTTCTATTTCTATAGCACTTTAAGATTTGCAAAGCAACTTACTACTTTACAAATATTAGCTCATTTTATCCTTAAAACAACCTTGGGATACCTATGCTATTAGTATTTACATTTTCCAGATAAAGAAATTGAGGCAAATGGAATCATTTAACTGGAGGCTGAGTGACTGCCTAGCTTCACATAGCTCATAGGTATCTGAAGTTGAATTTGAACTTAGGACTTCCTGACTCTAGGTTCACTGCTCCAACCTACCTAGCTGCTATACTATGTATCATAGTAGCATACTGCCTCAGTTTCCTCATCTGTAAAATATAGATGGTGGATGTGGTGTGGCACATGCCTGCAGTCCCAGCTGCTAGGGAGGCTAAAGCTGGTGGGTCACCTAAGTTGAGGAATGCTATCCAACAATAAGACTAAAGCCAAGAGGATGTTTTTGTACTATGGCTGGAACCAGAATAGAGTGACTCTAGGAGAGGGTCAACAGGTTATCTAAGGAGAGGAAAAGTAGCCCATATCAGAAAAAAAATGAATCGAGTTAGTTTCTATGTTAATTATCAGTATTCGGATCAGCCTGTGGATTGAAACTGCATTTTCAGTATGAATGAGGTTGAAAGACCTAGTCTCAAAAAAAAAAAAAAAAAAAAAAGAAGGGAGGGAGGGAGAATGAAAATAATACTGTGATATCCAAATGAGGTAATATACAAAATATAATATAGATTTACTATAAATATATAATATAAATAAAATGATTAATATAAAAATACACATATAAATTATATTATATAAATATATAAATTATAATATACAAAAAACACTATGTGTATACTATATACACAATATAAATGTTAATGATTATCTCCTTTGCTACAGGCATGAAAGGACTTTGGTATCCTCAAGCTTAATAGCTAGTGCCTCCCTAACTTGAAAATTCCCTTTTGTCTCACATTTCAGTTTCTGTGCAACATTCAAACTCCCCTCCCCCCCCGCCCCCGCCTTTGCTCTTTTCTGGAACAAAAACTACGTACCTTAGAAACCAAAACTCTGTCGTGAACATTTGGTTCCAAGAAACGAAAAGAGAGACTGTCAGCTACTATAGTCCGATCACTTTGTTGTTACATTTTTCCTTTTTTTTTATTTCTAGATGCTGTATTATGTAAAAGATGTCCCAGCTACTCTGAAATTTTTCCACAGTCTCCTGGATACCATGGGCAAGATACTTATTATTCTTGTGTCAGGTAGGTTATTCTCATTCCAACCTGAATTTAAAAGTACAAATAGGCGAGTATGCATGTATTTGTGTGGGAATGGCTTATATCATTTAGCTTCATCCTAAATTGCATGAAAATGACTTTTGCTAGACAGTCGGTTGGTCTTAAGGGAATTGGGAGGGCCATTCATGGCAGGTCTTAATTTGAGAGCCCTCTAGTGGGCTAAGAATCTGCATTTCCCATGTGGGACCAATTCAAATACTTGGCTTTAGTTTGAGAACTCTTCACAAGAGCTGCTGCTGAACGAACAAGGCAGAGTGGAGTTATTTTACTATGAAAAGATGAAACTATCATTCTTACCTACTCCTTTAACTAAACTCAGGCATTGAATAGGTACTTAGAAGAGAAGAAGCGAATGTGGTGCAGTGAAAAGAATCCTGGACTTGGAGTTAGGAGAGACTTGGGGTTGAATTCTACCTCCAATACCCAAAAAATTACTTAATCACTTCGAGCCTGCATTTCTTCATCTAATGAATGTCAAATTAAGATGTGGAGTGATTCCTTGTACTTAACTTATAGGTTATTATGAGAATTAAATGAGATAATACACGCAAAGCACTTTTACAAACCATAAGATACAGTATAAATGCCAGTTATTTTCATACCTTTAAGAATTTCAAATGACCTCAGAATACATCCAGAAATACGTATCTGTACTATTAACATACATGTGAAAGACAGAATGGTATTGTGAATGAAGAGCTCTCCTTGGGAAGTAGGAACACCTGAGTTCAGTTCCCATCTCTGACACATACAGGCAGCATGATCCTGACAAGTCCCTTAAGCTCTAGGTGCTTTGGACAACTCTCTTCTAAGCCTCTAAGTCACAGCAAAGGTGCTGACTTTTACTAGTAAAAAGTTTTCTCATCATAAAGTTCCTTGTATTGATGAGGTCTGGACCCTATACTTAGCCATTATAGATGCAATTTTATACGGAAATGCTAGCATGGAAATGTAGTTAAAGAAAACTTAAACACTCTACTAGAGTGTCAGCACATTGCCTTTTGGTTACTTGTTTCCTAACTATTAGACACCTATGTCTGGTTAAGTAAGTAAAGAATGTGCAAAGAGAAAGTGAACATGAAAAAAAAGTGCTTAGAAGGGAAGTTATTGATTCCACAAATCTTGTACTAGATTGTGTGTGGTTTGTGTGCATGTGTGTGCGTGTGTGCGTGTGTGTGTGTGTGTAACTATAAGACTTCCAGGTAGAAAGTCTCTAAAATGCCTCAGGTGTAATGTGTAGGATTACCAGGAATCTGAATGTTCAGCGATGCTTACTACTCAGCCTGCACTCACATCCTCTTTGAAGTCCCAGCATGAAGGAGAGAGAGATGACTCTGGATTCTCAAAGGCCATGCCAACAGAATATAGGCCATACTGCTAAACTGGAAATCCTTCAAATATAGAACTGATAATATGCCTACTGCATGATCATCAACTTGTCTAAATTCTGATAGACTTATCACTAGGTTAATCATAATATGAGGAATTTTTTGGCAATAAAAACTCTTAATGACCTTTCACTAAATTGTTGAAATCTGGGTCATTAGAGGGAGTACTCACAGTGATAAAACTGATGATACTTTGAGTGAATCCTTCAGAAAAGGGAAGGGTCTGAGAGAGGAAGAGAGAGAGAGAAAGAAGAGGGGAGGAGAAAAAGAGAGGTAGAGAGGGAGAGGGAGGGAGGGACAAAGAGAGAGAGACAGATGTTAAGTGCTGGGGATACAAATACAATCAAACAAGACAGTCTTTACCCTCAAAAAAGTTATATTCTAAAGGGTACACTCTCTTCTAAGTACCTATTCATAAAGGGAAGTTGGAATTCTACCTCCTTCACATTAAATCATTACTGAGACAACTCTATGTATCATCTCTACCTTCCTAATTTTATTTCATCCATTAATAATGACTAATATTAAAATTAGCTTGCATTTTCATAGGGTAAGCAACAGCAAGAATTGTCTAGGAATATATTTATCAGGAAGAGGAAGCCAAGCTTAGATAGAAAATTTGGCAGAGAAAGGTCACATGAAGATAGCAGAAAGCTGTCTTCACTAAGTGTTCCCATGGGCATAGCACTCTTTAGGGTATTTTACAATCAAAATAATAAGAAAATATGGATTCTACTGGAAGCACAATTTACAATAACAACATTGTAAAGGTAAGCTTGAAAGACTTAAGAAGTATGACCAAAGCAATGACCAAGGCCAATTCCAGAGGACCCATGATGAAACAAGCATCCTATCTGCCTCTTGACGGAGAAGTGATGACTCTTTGCTCTAAGCAAATGTATTTCTCAACAATGAAATAGTTTCCATTTAACTTAGAATTATGTCAAAACTCAATTAGCATGGGTTAATTTTAATCCTTATATTTAATAAAAAGAACATTCTAATAAATGTAAGCTAAACTATAAAAATAAATTAAGCATATTCATCAAACAAGTAGTATTTGTAATATTTATAATATATAACACATATATTTATAATATATATAGTTTGTACATAATAATATCATAAATATAATATATATATAATTTGTAAAACTGTATACTTATATATGTGTATATATTATGTGTACGTACTATATGCCCGCTCCTGAAAAATAGCATATAGTCAGAAGACCTGATACCCATCAACTATGTAAGTCTGAACAAATCATGTCATCTTCCAGTATTCCTAAATAATTTCTAAGACTATAAGTGATACTTAACATTCTTTATTGATTGAATAAGCTCTTTCACCATGAGTTCTCTACACCCATCAAAAAATTTAATAAACCAAAAATTTCTTATTTGAGAGTTATTTATTGAATATAGGTGAAAGTCAAGGTCATTTTGATCAACAACCCTGCTATAGTCCAGGTACTGTGCTAGATACTAAGCATAAAAAGACTAAAGTGAAATAGGCCTCACCCTCAAAGAGTTTACCTTCTAATGGGGGAATACAGTATATAAATACATAGGCACATACACCACAAATACTAGGTAATTTGGAGGAGTAGGTACTAATAGCAGGAAAGATCAGGAAATGCTTCATGTGTAAGATGGCATTTATGCTAGACATTAAAAGCTACACATTCTAAGAGGCAGAAGTGAGGATGAAGGGCATTCCAGGCATAGAAGAAAGTCACTACAAGTAATGGTTTGACTAGACTATGGTGCAATAATGAATAGTAAGTGATGAAGCTGGGAAGGTGGAATGGTCATAAAGATCTAAATTTCTAAGGAGTTTATACTTTATCCTATAGGGTACTATGTAGAACATATTGAGTGAGGGAGTAACATAGTAAGTCCTGTGCACAAGGAAAATCACTTTGGCAGCTGTGTGGAAGAAAGAATTGAATTGAGAGAGAAAGATCTGATAGGATTCTATTACACTATTACAATGGCCCCAGAAGTATAAGTGGAGAGAAGGGATGGATATGAGAGACATAGAGTTAAAAATTAAGGGCCGCTGGGTGGTATAGTGGATAGAAGGCTGGGTGTAAGGTTCAAAAGACTCAACTTCAAATTTAACCACAAGCATTGACTAATTATGTGATCCTGGGCAAATCACTTAACTTCTACTCTCCTCAGTTTCTTGATCTGGCAAAGAGGGATGACAATAGCAACTATCTCCCAAGGTTGTTGTGAGGATAAAATAAATCAATATCCATAAAGTGCCTGGCTAACTATAAAACCCTAAATTAATGCAAGTTGTTGTGACAAGAATTGGAATAGACAGGATATATGGGATGAGGGAAAGTGAGTTGAGGATGGACCAAGTTTCTTCATTCTCTATAAATCTAGACTTTTATAGAAAGCTTAAAGACAGTGTTTATAATCCAATTCAAGGTACTTTTTTTCATATCCATATGTGTTGTAACTAACCAGATGTGGCAGCAAATCATTTATTTATAGACACCATGTGGTACATAATGTTTGTGGATGATTATTAAGGAGATCATTGCAAACCAAAAGAAACTAGTTCCTTGTTTGCATCAGTCCTTCTTCTCAAAAGTTATCCTCTCTTTCAAAATGGATATTTAGGGAAAACATTTAAGACATAACTCATTGTTACTTCAGAAAATGCACTTACCACAAAATAAGTGTTTTACCTATTTATCTGAAGATCATTATTGGTACTTTTTCTTACTGTGCAGTTCTTTCCAGAGATGTCCCCACCTCCCTTCTTCATCCCAAGTACTGAATCTTCCTTTAAAATAATGAAAAACAATTAGGTAAAACCAGTGGATCCAGTGGCCATGTGTAGATGTCTTTACAGCTTTCAGTTTCCATAATCTCCCACCTTTCTGCTAAGAGGAAGGAGGCATGCCTCATTAGATGTTCTCTGGGAATAAGATTAGTCATTCCAATGACTTAAAGTTTATCTTTCCTTTTAATGTTCTTCTTGCTAAATATTTGGTATCAATCAGCAAGGATTTTTAAAGATCTAGTACGTTAGGCACTGTGCTAATAATCCCTGAGACAGTCCCTGCCATCACAAAGCGTCGTTCTATTGAAATGACAACATTATTGTAGTCATTACATATATTGCTCTCCTTGGTCTACTTACATCCTCTATATGAGTTCACAGAAATCTGAATTCATCATATTCATTCTTTTTATAGAAAAATAATACTCTATTACTTTTATATGCCAGCATTTGTTCAAACATTTTGAGATTAAATTTTAAGATTTTTAGACAGTTAGTCTACAGCACTGATTAGAAATGCAACAAGAAGAATTTATAATCAAACATTTCAAAATAATGATACTATTTCTTTGAGCTTATATATTGGTCAGCTGTGGTCCAGCTTGATCAAATGCATTCTAGAGTCCTACAATGTGACTCCAAGACAATGAATCACTAAATACCAGATTGCTTCCTCCACCTAAAATGTAAACCTGTCTCTTCACATCAGTGTCTACATGCTGTTTTGAAACATACCCTGAAGTAGGGGCTTGCGCTAGGACTTGTTATCACAACTGTGTCAAGGATATGGCTTTAAAAACTGTTTTCAATTAGTGCTTATTTTTACCAAGTATTTTTGAATCTCAGACAAGAATGCATTTTCTTCACTTCTACCTTGTAGTAAAGAGGCAAAATTTTGTGAATTTCCTTTGTTTAATGGCTGTATTAGATTTTCCGCAAATCAAGAAATGTAGGCAACAGATATAACATGGTGCAAAGAACAGTAGGTTATAATCTAGGCTCTGCCTTTAACTGTGATCCAAGGTCATTTGGGAAAATCACCTTACCCACTTGTTTGCATTAGACAATTTCTGAGGTCCCATCCAATGCTAAAATTCAGTAATTAACTAAAATAGAATCCAAAGTAACTAGAAAGAATTCTCCCATTCATTTTCCAAGAAATCTGTAGTCACTGAGGGGCATGCCAGCAATATGCCTACACTACAGCATAGTATTAAGAGATATCTAATAGATCATGTAGCTTCACAGAATAGAGTAAAGAAAGCCACACTGGATTTTGAGGATGAAGCTCAAGGAAGGCACAGAATCATAGTTCTCACAGTGGCTCCTTTCTTAAGATATCATTTTCAGCTTTCCAGTTCCTTTGGGTATGAGATTCACTAATTTTTAACAAGTATTTAGTGATACATCCTCTCCTTAGTGCTATCAGAAATGCATGAGGAAATTATTTCATAAATCCTTTCCCATGACATATTTTCTAATACATTATAACTATGAAATTAATTATTGCCAAAATATGATCTACATAATATAAATGTATTATTGTTTATTTAAATATATGACAAATACAATTGGGTCAAATTTCTATCAAATCTCCCTATCTGCAGCTTCAAAACTGTCCATATAAACTACTGACCAATAGTCAATTCCTATTAATTGATATGCTGATTTTAAGGCATGTAAAAAAAAATTAAAAGACAACCTGTCCCAGCATTCAAAATTTTGGAAATCTTTTAGAATCAGATTATAGATTAATAAGGGAAGTATAACCAAAATCACAGTAGACAGCAAGAGATGGGAGGGAAAAAAATAAATGTTTAATAAGAAAAATAATGATTCAGAAAAAAAAAAATGGTCAGGGTGATAAAAGGGCACAGAAGAGAAGGCATAAGAAGAGAAAAGAAAGGGGAAAAATAGAAAATAGAGAAACATGATAGCTCCATCAAATCCTTATATGCAGTTGTCTATTCTCCTTTAGCCAACTGCAATTCTTTCAACAGATCCTCATTGGCAGGGTCTCCAGTATTCTTTCACATACCCCCTAGAAAATGCTTTAGATTATCAAGGTTCTTTCTAAAATTGGGACCCCAGAATTGAATACAATATTCCAAATATCCAGTTAAGGCAAAGTATAATAAAGCTATTATTTCTTTTATGTTAGGAAAAAGTACCTGTATTAATGGAGCTCATGATCATATTCACAAAATTTCAATGGGTGTTGGAGGATTATGGGAAGATGGTGGAATAAGGCAGGAAATTATATGACTCTCCTACGTTCCCTCACAAAGATGTGTACGTGTGTGTGTATATGTGTGTACGCATATATATGTGTGTATGTATACATGTGTATACATGTATGTATGAGTGTATGTATGAATGAATGTATGCATGTATAATAAAGCCTCAGAGCAAACTTTGAGCTGCAGAAATAATTTAAAGTCAGTGGTAAATCACTTGTCTTCCTAAGGCAACTTCAGAGGATGTTTGGAGATACCAGACCTCTCTCAGGCTGACCTGATCAAGTACAAATACTTCCAGACAGATACTTCTCAATCAACAAACAACAAGCCCTGGGGTAACTGTAGAGAAGGCAGCCTTGTTTTCAGAAACTTTCCCTTCATGGACAGTGGGGGATCAGATCAGGGGAAGATTGCAGGGCTCTCCTCTGGTGTTGTACTGACCTGATGCAGTCCTGAGCTGTGGCTGTGAGGAATGAGCACATTGTCCATGATTATGGTCACAAAGTATGGGGACTCTGTTGGTGTGAGACTCACAGAGTGCCTGGTTTTGGTTCCAGGACAGAGGCGTGAACCGAAACTTGTAGCTCCAAGATGGACTACATGAAATAAGAATGTTTGTGCTGACAGTGCTGCAGGGGGACCTGGTCAGAACTCCAGAAAGAGAGGAATACTTGAAAGAAGGATCCCAGATACAGCTCAGAAAACAACAGTATCAAAAACCTGAAGCCTAGGTTATTGTCCCCACACTTCAGGACTAAACCTAACTTTAACACTAAGTAAACAGGCAAGAAATAAGCTGCTAAATAATAATGATAATAAAGCAAAAAATAAAGAACCAACCATCGATACCCACCATGGGAATAGCGATCTGGGCTCAAACTCAGAAGAAGATAGTGAAAATGACTGCTTCTGTCTAGAAAAAGCAAAAGGTCACAGTCCCCAAAAGAGTTTTTGGAAGATTTTAAAAATCTAAAAAGAGAGGTTGAGGAAAAGTGAGAAAAAAAGAGTAATGCAAGAAAAACAATAAAACTATGAAAAGAAATTTTTCCAACTAATTTTTCCAACCAGTTGGGAAAAGAGATTCAAAAACTTATGGAAGAAAATAACTTCTTAAAAATTAGAATAGGGCAAAAAGAAGCTAATAATTTTATAAGACATCAAGAAATAATAAAACAAAATCAAAAGAATAAAAAAGAAGAGAATGTGAAACATTTCATTAGAAAAACAACTGACCTGGAGAATAGATTGAGGAGTAACAATATAATTGTTGGACTATTTGAAAGTTAACATTAAAAAAAATAGAGTCTACATACTATATTTCAATTAATTATTAAGAAAAATTGACATGAAGTTTTAGAACAAAAAGGTAAAATAGAAATAGAAAAAATCCACCAAGCACCATCTAAAAGGAATCCCAAGATAAAAACTCATAGGAACATCATAGCTAAGTTTCATAGCTCCCATATTGAGGAGAACACAGTACAAGCAACTAAAAAAAAAAAAATACTGTGGAGCTACAGTTAGGATAACACAAGATTTAGCAGGTTCTATGTGAAAGGACCAATGGTTATGAAACAATGTATTCCAAAGAGCAAAGGAACTGGGCTTTCAAACAAGAAAAACTTACTCAGCAAAGCTATGTGTTATCCTGAATGGAAAAAAATGAATATTTAATGTATCAAAGGATTTTCAGATATTTGTGAAGAAAAGACCAGGAATAAATGGTAAATTTCACCTTCTAGTCTCAGGAGAAACACAAGAAGGTAAACATTAAAGACCAATTATAAAAGACTTAAGAAGGTCAAAATCATTACTTCTTATATGAGAAAATATTATCTGTGACTCTTAAGAACTTTATCATTACTTGGGTATTGTGAAGGAGCATACATAGATAGAAAGCTTGGAGCTGAGTTGAATATAATGGGATGACCCTAAAAAATAAAATTGGGTAGAGAGAAGTAAAACAGAGCAATTATCCCATACAAATGAGGTGTAAATGAAGGAACTGCAATAGTGGAAGCAGAAAGGGGTAGAGGACTGATTGTGCTAGAAGCTCATTCTCATCAGAACTGGGTTAAAGAGGGAATAACATATACATCAAGAAGGGTATAAAAGTCTCATTAACTTACAAAGAAATAGTGGTGTGAGGGCATAGGATAAGGAAGGACTCTTAGAAGGACGTGCAAATCAAAAAATAGGAGGGTAAGGGGAGAGAATAAGGGAAAGATTCTTAGAAGGATGAATAAATTAAGAAAAAGGAAGGTAAAGGGAGAAGGTAAGGGAGGAATTTTTAAAAGGTGAAAGAAGATAAGGGAGAGACTCTTAGAAGGGTGAATAGATTAAGGAATTAGAAGGTAAGGGGTGAGGATAAGGGAGGGATTCTTAAAAGGGGTGTGGATTAGGGAGGCAGTGGTTAGAATTCAATTAGACATTTGAGAAGAGATGGGGTAAAAAGAGAGAGAGGGAAGAATAAAAAGTACTGAAAAACAGAATATAGGGAAATATACAACTAGTAATTATAACTTTGAATGTGAATGGATGTTTACTCAAAATGAAAATGAACAGCAGACTGAATTTTTAAAAAAATCTGATAATATGTTATTGAAAAGAAGCATATTTAAAAATGAGATACACATAGAGTAGAAGTAAAAGACAGGAGTAGAATTTATTATGCTTCAGCTGATGCAGAAAAAGCAGAGATGACAATCATGATCTCAAAGTTAAAACCAAAAATAGATTTACTTAAAAGAGATAAAGATGAAAATATGAAAAAAGATACCACAGACAATGAAGTATGAATAATCCGTACTAAACCTATATGCACCAAATGATGTAGCATCTACAATTTTTAAGCAAAAAGTAAGTGAGATATAGATGGCGATAGATAACAAAATTACAATAGTGAGAACTTCAATCTTCCCCTTTCAGAGCTAGCTAAACCAACCAACCAAACAAACAAATAAATAAGAAAGAAGTCAAAGAGTTAATAGAATCTTAGATAAGCTAGATATGATAGGCATATAGAGAGAACTGAATGAGTATAGGAAGGAATATACCTTTTTTGCTCAGCAGTACCTGGTACCTTTACAAAAACTGACTTTACATTAGGGCATAAAAACTTTATAGTTAAACATAGAAAGTGAGAAATATTAAATTCATCCTTTTCAGATCATAATGCAATAAAATTTAATTTAATAAGGGACCATAGGAACACATATTAAAATTAATTGGAGAGCTAAATAACCAAATCTTAATTTATGAATGGGTTAAAGAACAAATCATATAAACAATAAATAATTTTTAAAGATAATGATGATAATGAAACAAAATATCAAAACTTATGGGATAGGCAGCAAAAAAAAGTAATCAGAGGAAAATTTATACCACAAATGCTTATATCAATAAAATAGAGAAAGAGCATACTTATGAATTGGGCATGCAACTAAAAAATTAGAAAAAGAACAAATTAAAAATACCCAATTAAACAACAAATCAGAAATCCTAAAAATTAAAAGTGAGATTAATAAAATTGAATGTAAGAAATTTATTGAATCAATAAATAAAATTAGAAGTTGGTTTTGTGAAAGAAAACATTAAAATAGATAAGCCATTGGTTAACATAATAAAAAAAGAGAAAAGAAAACCAGATTACTAGTATCAAAAATGAAAAGGGCTACTATATTACTAATGAAGATAAAAGCAAAGCAATTATTATGAGTTATTTTACTCACTTCCAATAAATGTAATAATTTAAGTGAAATGGAAGATTATTTACAAAAACACAAACTGCCTAAATAAACAGAAGAAGAAATAGAATAAATAAATCAATAAACCTATTTTAGAAAAAGAAGTTAAACAGGCCATAAATGAGATTCTTAAGAAAAAAATTACCAGGACCAGATGGATTTACAAAAAAGATTCTACCACACATTTAAAGATCAATTAATTCCAATATTAAATAAACTATTTGGAATAATAGACAAAGAAGGAGTTCTGCCAAACTTCTTTTATGAAATGAATATGGTATTAATATCTAAACCAAAAACAGCAAAAATATTGAAAGAGAATTACAGACCAATTCCATTAATAAGTATGAATGCAAAACTCTAAATATACTATCAAGGAGATTACAACAACATATCACAAAGATTATACATGATGATCTAGTGTGATTTATATGGTGAATGCAGGGATGATTTAACATAAGGAAAATTATTAACCTAATTGATCACATCAATTAAAAAAGTAAAAAAAAATTCCTACGATTACTTTGATACAGGAAAAGCTTTTGACCCAAAAAAGCTAACATGACAAAACATTCCTATTAAAAACACTCAAAAGAAATTTTACCTAAATTGATTTACTTATTCAATGCCATGCTCATCAAACCACCCCAGAAATACTTTAAACAGCTAGAAAAAATAATAACAAAATTCATGTGGAAGAACAAAAAGTCAATAATATCAAAGGAATTAATGAGAAAAATGCAAAGGATAGTTGCTTAGCCATTCCAGATCTTCAACTATATTATAAAGCAGCAATCAAAAACTATTTGGTACCGGCTAAGAAATAGAGTGGTGGATCAATGGAATAGGTTAGGTACCTAAAACACACTAATCAATGACAATAGTGTTTGATAAACCTGAAGTCTCCACCTTCTGAGTTAAGATCTCACTATTAGACAAAATCTGCTGGGAAAACTGGAAAATAGTATGACATATACAAGGCATAGACCAATATTTTGCACCAAGATAAGATCAAAATGGGTACATGATTGAGACATAAAAGGTGATACCATAAGCAAATTAGGAGAGCGAGGAATAGTTTGCCTATCAGATCTATGGAAAGGGGAAGAAATTATGACCAAAGAAGAGATGGAGAACATTATGAAATGTAAAATGGATAATTCTGACTACTTTAAATTGAAAAGCTGTTTTTTTGTTGTTTTTTTTTTTGCACAAAGCCAATGCAACCAAGATTAGAAGGAAAGCAGAAAGCTGAGAAACAAGTTTAACTGCCAGTGTTTCTGATAAAGGTCTCATTTCTCAAATATATAGAGAACGGAGTTAAATTTATAAGAATACAAGTCCTTCCCCAGTTAATAATTGGTCATACGATATGAACAGGCAGTTTTCAAATGAAGAAATTAAAGCTATCTATAGTCATGTGAAAAAATGTTCTAAATCACTGTTGATTGGAGAAATGCAAATCAAAACAGCTCTGAGGTACCACATCACACCTATCAGATTGACTATGACAAAACAGGAAATTGATAAGTGTTCGAGAAAATGTGGGAAAATTGGAGCACTAATGCATTGTTGATAAAGTTATGAACTGATTCAGTCATTCTGGAGAACAATTTGGAACTATGCCCAAAGGGCTATAAAACTGTGCATAGCCTTTGTTCCAGCAATACCACTACTATGTCTGTATCCCAAAGAGATTGTAAAAAATGGAAAAGGACCCACAAGTACAGAAACATTTATAGCATCTTTGTGGTGACGAAGAATTGGAAAATTGAGGGGATGCCCATTAATTGGGAAATGACTGAACAATTTGTGGTATATCAATGTAATGGAATACTATTGTTCCATAAGAAATGATGAATACATAGATTTCAGAAAAACTTGGAAAGATTTATATGAACTGATGCTGAGTGAAGTGAGCAGAATCACGAGAACGTTGTACACAGTAAGAGCAACATTGTACAATGATCAACTAAACCATACATACAAATATATATTTATGAAAATATATAGTCTATCAACTTTGATAGACAGCTCTTCTTAGCAATAAAATCATCTAAAGCATTCCAAAAGACTCATAATGGAAAATTCTATCCACATCCAGAGATGAATGCACATCAAAGCATACTATTTTATATATAGGGTTTTCCAAGTATATCATTATATCATCTGCAAAGAGAGATAACTTTATTACCTCATTAGTCATTCCATATAATAAAGTGCATATATGATTTAGATATGAAGGAAGATATAAGAAACCATGGAACATATTACATATTAGACTAATAAATATGAGAGTTTATTAATAAAATAGAAACACAGGGCATTGAGAGACATAAAATGTATAGTTTTGATTAAATTGAATTTAAAAAGATTTTGTACAAATTAAACCACTGTAGCCAAGATCACAAGGAGAACAGAAAATTGGGGGGAAATTTTAGAGACAGTTTCTTAGATAAAGGTCTCATATCTCAAATATATAGAGAACTTTGTCAAATTTATAAAATTATTAGTCATTCCTCAATTGATAAATGGTCAAATGATATGAACAGCCAGTTTTTCTATGAAGAAATCAAAACTGTATATGACTATATAAAAAAATGCTCTAATTCATTATTGATTAGAGAAATGCAAATTTAAAGAGTCCAAATATCATCTCACACCTATCAAATTAGCTAAAATGATAGAAGGGGAAAATGACAAATTTTGGAAGGATTGTGGAAAAATTGGGACATTAATACACTGTTGATGTAATTGTGAACTCATTCGACCATTTGGGGACTCTGGAATTATGCCCAAAGAGTTGTAAAATTGTGTATACCCTTTGAACCAGCTATTAGAACTGTCTCCCAATGTGATTAGGGGGAAAGGAAAAGAATATGCATGTTCAAAAAATTATAACACCTCCCTTTTTCGTGCAAAGAACTGAAAATCAAGACTCCCTCAAGTGGGGAATTGCTAAACAAGTTGTGGTATATGATTGTGATGGAATACTACTGCACTATAAGAAATAACGAGCTGGTTGATTTTAGGAAAACATAGAAAGACTTCCATGAAGTGATTAAAAGTGGAGTGAACAGAACCATGATAATGCTGAACACAGTAACAACAGTATTGTTTAAAGATAATTGTGAACAAACAAATTATTCTTAATAATATATTGAAATCAACTATAAAGGACCTATGAAGGAACTTGCTATACACCTCCAGAGAAAGAACTGATAAATAAAACTATACAGAGTATAGTTTTGCATGCATTTGTAAATCTATGTCAAATGGTAGCTTTCTCTAATGTGGGTGGGGAGGGAGAAAGGGAGACAGTTTTGGACTTAAAAATAACAAAAAAAGAAAGTTAAGAAAAAAAAGACCAAAAACTTTTCACACAATCTGTTATCTAGTCATTCTTTTCTCATCCTGTGTACTTGTCTATTCTATTTTTCAACCTACACATAGAATTTCACATTGATCTCTGTACCATATTATATGATTCGATTTGGTCTGTTGTTACCTTCAAGCTCTCTTGTTCAAAGTGTTAGTTATCCATGCCTGCTTTGTGTCAGCCACAAATTAGACATTTTGCACTTTGTTTTACTTAAGCATACTCCGGTGGCTATCACAGAGTAAGCACTTAAAGCTTTTTTTCTAGACTGATGCACTGATAAAAAATTATTGAGCAGCATAGGGCCAAGGACAAGTCCCTGGGGCACTCCACCAGAAAATTTCTTCCAGATTGACATCAATCCATTTATTACAGTTTTGGTTTGTATTATCTAACCAGTTTTGGATTCACCTACCATTGTCTAGTCCACACTCTTTGTCTTTTCCATCCATGAGGATATCATGAGAGATGTTCAGTATTTCTCTGAAATCTAGGTATGCTATGATTATAATACTAATAACTTAGCATTTGTTGGTAAATTTTTAACAATAGGCTCTCTGAAAAAAAATGGACACATGACACACTTTTGCTTCTAATCTGCATTAATAACGTTTTCTACATCATCTTCTTAAATCTAAGCAAGCAATAAAACAATAAATAACATGCTGATTTGTATTGTCTGCTGATTCTCAAGGTGCAAATATTCATGCTGGAAATTTAACGACAGGCTCTCAAGGGCCAATATGAGCCAACTCCAGTTCATTCCTGCTAATACCTATCCAAAACAGAAATGAGCATAGTCTGGTATGACCTGTTTTGATTCTAGTTCTTAATGATCATTGATTCCCTTTTTAATTGATCACAAGTCACTTTATTAACATCACATTCTAGAATTTTGTTGAAACTAAAATGCAATTAATCATACTATAAATTGAAGAATTCACCTGCCTCTTTTTCTGAAAATACCTGGATAACATTTGCATTTCTCCAGTACTGAGGCATCTCTACTGTTCTTCCCAGTTTTTCTAAAGTCATTGATAGTTTAGTAACAGTATCTATGAATTAATTCTATGAATTCTTTCAGGACTTTGTAAGGTAGATTGTCTGAGAAGTTGACTTGGATTCATTGAGTGATCTCAGGCTATTTCCTTATTTACCTTGTTAGACAATTTTTGGATTTTCTGTCATTACCAATTCAAAGATTATTATTTTTGGCAAAAACAAAAAACAGAAGCAAAAGTTTAGTGGTCATGCTTCCTCTCTGACAATCTCTCTTCTAATCCTAATTCTAATACTACAAATAGTAGTACTTTTATTGACCTTTGTCCTGTACCTGATACTTTTACCCTCCTTCCACATTCATTGATGGCTCATTATGTGTTTTATGCTTTTGATATTATTCTTTTTTTATGAATGTTTTTTCCAAATTACATGTAAAAACAATTTTTAACATTATTTTTTCTTAAGCTTTGAGTTCCAAATTCTCCATCTTCCCTTTTTGCCCTACCTCCCTGAAAGAGTAAGCAATTTGATATGTTATACATGTACAGTCATGCAAAACATATTTCCACTTTAGTCATGTTGTGAAAGAAAACACAGACTAAAAAAAAAGAAAAAAAGTGAAAAAAGTATGCTTTGATTTCCATTCAAACAGCACCAGTTCTTTCTCTGGATGTGGATAGCATTTTTCATCATGAGTCCTTTGGAATTTTCTTGACACTATCTTTATCAGACCAGTCCACTCTAGATTTATTTTTGACCTCGATTACTTTATGTTTGCTTCCTTCTTTTGAATAAATCTTTTAAAACTATAACTTGGTCAATGAATTCCTTGTAATATCCACATTTGTCTCTCTTTACAATTCCCCAATTTGTATCATAAGCATTCTTTCTCGAGCCAACTCCATTCACCTTGGGCTGATTTCCCCTGTGGAATTTTAGGTCATGGAATGCTACATATCCTTTACCTGAACTCTTTGACACCTACTCTCCCCAAATGCAGAGTGTACTTGAAACTGTACCAACATTCTTTCCCACATATGTAACATAAATTCTTAAGATGGCATGATGTTTCCTCCCTAGTTTCTCAGCATCCTTCAGCAAATAGTTCTTATCTGTTATAATCGGTTCTAGAATCTTCATTTGCTGCTTATTCTACTTTAAAGAAAATAATAATTTTCACAACAAATAATACTTTTAGCCACTCTATTTTTATTAGAGACAGATTCCAACATTTACTTATTTAAAGTTTCCCATCATTACTACAATTCACTTCCCTGATAAGCATATTTCCTGAATGCATTCATTTTCTCCCTTGAGCAGGGTAGTTTGTATTATATTTCTACTGCAATATTGTTAATATTTCCCCCACATCCAGTCTCAGAAAAAAGCTCTCCACAATGTATGTCCTTCCAGTTTGTGGATTGTAGGAGTATTTACCATTAGTTATTGCCTCTTTTATCTGATCTGTTCTTTTTAAATAAGGTATACGTTTTGGTTGTTCTATTACAGCCATCAGGCACAGTCCACCAAGTCTCAGTAGTCCCTACAAGGTCAAGTTTTCCTTTTTGCATTAAGACGTGTTTCACTTTCTTTATTGCCCGTACCTGCGTATTTATGTAGAGACATATGAGGCCATGAGCTTTGCTACAGCTATTGCTGGTAGTGTCTCTTATAAATTACTTTACTTCCCTACTTACATTCTTTTTCCTGTGCTTTGTCTGCCACTTTCTGTGAGAACTAACGGTGCATGTATGTGGTCAGCTTTCTCTTCCCCACCTCCATTTTCTTTAAAGCCCTTTTGATAAATTCTTCAAGTCACCAGACTCTTCAACTAGACCATTTGTCAGGGATGTTGTAGAGAGAATTTCTGCTCAGGCATGGATTGAGCTAGACAATTTCTTAAATCCCTTCCAACTCTGAAATTCTAGGATGCTATAAACTAAAAGAAGATCAGAAGAAGACTAAATTTTTCTTCTCTTTTAGCTTGTCTGAGGAAATACGCAAATAATATTGTGTTATTTTTAATGCCATTAAAAAAAAAAAAGAAATCCAGGCTCTAGCATGTTGAAACCAAAAGTAACACCATAGTCACACCCACTGAAAACTATTATAATAATGTATCAGTTAGGGAATGTATACAGCTCATCTTGGAAGTACTACTGAGTCACAGACCACTGACATAGGCACCATTTCTGCAGTTAGTGCTTAGTTCTCATTTTCTTTCAGGTGAAAAAATAGCACTGAGGTTATTTTCAATCACTGCAGTGTTTGTTTTACTGTAAGATCTTGTTTGTAGACAGATTTCTGTTCAAAAAGATAAACAGCTAGCTTTTGAATGAAAACTTTTGCATTTCTGTGTTGTCCTTCTTTGAACTTAGGGTTTCTCCCTTTCCAACATTCCTCACATGCAGTTCTACCCAGCATGAAACAATCTTTCCTTCCTTAGAACTCAGGACCATGTCATTCATTTTGGAAATTAATTAAACACCAGAGTGCCTTGTAGTATCTTTTCTGTCATCATCCTAGAGACTGAGGTACTAGATGATTTGGCTCCAAATTATTTACAGTCTCCTCTTTGAGAACTCAGTATTTCAACCAACCTGATTTGCTTTCTGTCCAGCATCCTCTATTGCCTGAAATGGATATCTTTCTCCCTGATCTGTTTTCCACTTTTCAAAATCCCTCCCATCCTTTAAAGTCCAAATGAGGTTTTTAGCTGCTTCATGATGCAAAAAGACTTCCCCCACTCCTTTTTTCCTGGACCCTTCCTTTATACTTATTATTAAAAGCTGAAAGGGGCTTTAGAGGTCAGCCTGTCCAACCTTCTAATTTCACAGATGAGAAAAATCAAGAGACTTAATCAAGGTTATGCAAGTGGCAAGTGGAACTTGAATCCTGGTTATCTAATTGCAAATCCTATTCCCATTACTAAACTCTTCCATGACTATTGGCATCTTTTTTCCATTAAATTTTAAGCTCCCCTGTGAGTTGATCCAATGATTCTGTACAGCCATTTGAAACTATGCCCAAAGGACTATAAAAATGTGCCTACCCTTTGACTCAGCAATATCGCTTCTAGGGCTGTATCCCAAAGATCATAAAAATGGAAAAGGACCCACATGTACAAACATATGTATAGCAGCTCTTTTTGTGGTTGCCAAGAACTGGAAATCGAGGAAAACTGCCCATAAGTTGGGGAACGACTGAACAAGTTGAGGTATACGAATGTAATGGAATACTATTGTGTTATAAGAAATGACAAACAGCTGAACTTCAGAAAAACCTGGAAAGATTTATATGAACTAATGCTGAGTGAAGTGTGCAGAACCAGGAGAACGTTATACACAGTAATTTTCACAGTACGTGAGGAAGATTTTTGATCTTACCCCTTCACAGAAATTCAAGGACCTAAAACAATTCCAAAGGGCTCATGATGAAAAATGTCATCCACATCCAGAGAAAGAGCTATGAAGTAGGAATGCAAAATGAGGCAGACTATTTTCTCTTTTATTAGGTTTTTTGTTTTATTTTGTTTTTCTCATGGTTTCTTCCATTAGTTTTAATTCTTCTATGCAACATGACTAATGTGAAAATGTGTTTAATAGGCATGTACATGTAAAGCCCGTATAAGATTGGATGTCATCATGGGGAAGAAGGGGAAGAAATTTTGGAACTTATAGAAGTTATTGTTGAAAACTGAAACACAAATAATTTAATAAATTTGGAAAAAAATAAAAAAAATTTTATAAGCTCCCCAAGAGCACAAGTTGTGTCATATGTATCTTTTTCTCCCTGGTGCTTTCCTAAAGCAGTGTCTTGCATATAATAGGTGCTTAATAAGTATTTGTTTAATTGAACTGATTTGTAATCTTCACCCATCTCGAATTATCCCAAGTTAATACATGTAAATTCCTTTGCAAACCTCAAAGTGCTAAAATAAATGTTAGCTATTGTTGTTTTTACATTTTTGACTAATTTCAAGCTAGCTCCTCAAGGACTAACATATGCAATCTACTTCTTTGTTTCCCTTACAGCACTTTGCTCAGATCAGGAGCTCATTTAAGGTTTTTATTATTATAAAAACTTGAACATCATATTGCTTGATTAAGATGAAAAATACAACAGATATAAGAGGGAGGCAAGGAGAAGAATATAACTCAAGTCAGGAAAATGTGGGCAGTACTCCTAGTTTTATTAATTTGCCTTATGACCTCCAGCAAGTGACTTTGCCTCTCTGGAATTCAGTTTCCTCAGTTATAATATGAGGATATTAGACCATATAATAGCTAATATTTGCCTAGTGCTTCCTATGAGTCATGCACTGTCCTAAGCACTTTACCATTTTTAGGTCATTTGATTCTTACAACAACTCCAGGAGGGAAGGGCTGTTATCATCCTCATTTTACACATGAGGTAGCTGAGGCAGATGAAGGTGAAGTGACATAGTGAGTCTTCTTGATTCCAGGCCCTGTGCTCTCTCTACTGTTACCATCTACCTGAGTGGATTTTAAGGACCCTACTTCTAAGAAAAACTGGATTCTGTCTCATTCTATTTCACTTCCTTTTTCAGCAAAACTTTGTAAAAGCAGGAGAAACAAAGTTCTAAAAGAGTAGTATGGCTTCTCAAGAAAATTTCAAATAAAAAAATTATTTTCTAGATTTTCCCCTTTTATGTCATTTTGATCTAATCTAAAAGAAGATGAAATGTCAGGTTACCACATTTTGGACACGCACACGTAAATATGCATATAGGTATATTATATGTTTACATATATACACACACATTCATCTTCCATATATATGTATATATAGATAGATATACACATATATAAATATAGATGTCTATCTGTCGATAGATGTATACATACACATACACATATACATACATACATATACACACAAAGCTAGGTTGATGAAGCACTAGGCCTATCGGGAAGACCTGAGTTCATATCTGGCCTCAGACACTTATTAACCAGGTAAACGTGGGCAAGTGCCTTAATCCTGTTTGCCTTGGTTTCCTGACCTGTAAAATGAGCTGGGAAAGGAAATGGCAAACCACTCCAGTATCTTTGCCAAGAAAATCTCCAGGGTTCATAAAGAGTAGACACAACTGAAGCAACTGAACCACAACATAGTGCGCGCGTGTGTGAAAACACACATGCACACATACATGTATACATACATATGTGTATATATACATGCATATATACATACATGCACACACAAATAAACAATATCTGTATGTATATACACACACATTCCCATTGGACTCACAATCCAATTCATTCATTATGTGTACAAATAGTATTGGAATAAGTATTGTGGGGAATTGAGTGATGTTTAAGACATAATCCCTCATGAAGGGGATTATAATTTAGTTGGGAAAATAAAACTTGTTTACATTTTTTTTCATCAAGACATGTGATTTCATCCAGGAAGAAAATTTCCTCTATTTTGCACTTTTATGAGTTGTCTAGAGCCCTAAGAGGTTAAATGATTTTCCCCGGGTGACCCAGCCAGTATTTGTGAGAGGCAAGAATTAAACCCAGTCCTTCCCGGTGCCATGGATGGTTTTCTAGTGACTACATCACCCTGTCTCTCACACCTACATCGTGAAACAGCTAAATGACAAGTCAAGCTAATCTTTCAGTGCCACAATACGCAGTACCCTCAGGAAGTTTTCTATAAGTTAAAAGAGGTCACCTTCCTTCATAGTTCATTTGCATTGTCAAAGTATTTATTGTGGTTTTGCCTGCAGTCATCCAATGCTTAATTTTTTTTTTCTCTATGATAGGAACCAGTGGTTGGGACAAACTGTGGAAAAAGTATGGATCCCGCTTACCCCAAAATGATCTCTGCCTCTATGTGTCATCCCCTGACATCATCCAAATCCTGGAAACTTTGGAAATTAAATATGACTGCTTTGACCTTCTGTCCACAATGGATATATCAGATTGCTTTGTTGAAGGCAATGAAAATGGAGAACTACTTCTGGACTTTTTAACAGAAACCTGTCACTTTAGCAAAACTGCTCCACCTGATCTCAAAGCTGAGATTCTTGAAGACCTTCAAAGGCCAGGATTCAGTGTAAAAGAAAGGGAAAAGATTCTTTTTCACAATCACTTGAGTTTCATAGTGGTTGAGGCATAACTCTGTGGTTCATCTGTCAATCAACAAGCATTTATTGAGCACCCACTGTGTGCAGGGTACTGTTCCGGATAGGGAGGTGAAGGGGATTTCAAAAGCCAAAAAAGAATGTCCTTGCCTGAAAGAGTGTATATTCTGTTGGAGAAGATAACATGTGCATAGAATTATATGCAAAATAAGTGACTTCATCTGGAATTAACAAGGTACAGAATTAGCAGTAATTTACTCTTGCATTAATAGTACAACATATAACATCGTTAATATATCACAGTCTCATATAGGTTGAAGCTGAGCATAGTGCAGATCTGTGACAATTTGGAAGGTCCATTTCCTTCTGTCATCCATTTACATATATATAAATGGCATTTTTTAATGTTACCAGATACAGCAGGACCTCATCAACCCCTTTCCTACATAAAGCTTATTTCTAAAGTTTACATAAGAGATCCAGCTAAATCCAGCTACCTAAACTTCAGTACTCTCTATATAGTGAAGTGCTATGGCCAGTTTGCATAGGCTTAGGAGAGCCAGTTAAATTTTTCTTTAAATTTTAAATTGTCAAAATTTCAGTGTAACCATTTATACCTTGGATATTGGCAAATGCTGTAAATCAGGACTTGATTTATTTTTGACGATTGTTTAGATTTAAGAAAGTGTCGAAAAAAAATTTCTTATAATGTCAATTAAATTTAAAAGGGTTTTATGATTTATAATTTGCAGTTCTCTCTGTCTGTCTCTGTCTCTCTGTCTCTGTCTCTCTGTCTCTCTCTCTCTCTCTCTCTCTCTCTCTCTCTCTCTCTCTCTCTCTCTCTCTCTCTCTCTTTCTTGTTAGATATTTGCCAGCACGTACCTGGCCACACTTACCTGAAAGTCTCTTGCTTATTCAGTGATGAACAAGTTTTGATTTCTCTTCTCTAAATATCCTCTTAAATACTTCTCTAAATAGGTTATTTTGCTCAAGTGGTGGTTTGTCCAATCAGATTACTAAATGTGAACCTTAAACCATTAGTCTTGAAGATTGAAAAAGATAACACAAGCACATTTAACTGACAGATATGATCAATGATGACTTTAAATGACTTTGCCTTGAATGATATTATCATTATGATATGATATAAATAAAGATATTTTGAAGGCCAAGTAGTACTTTATTTTAAAAGAAAAAATAAAGCTAAAGTATATTTTTGAAATTTATCTTTACCATTTCCTAGCATATATCAGACAATAAGGCAGAAAGGCATAGTGAAGAGGCCAGCCTTAGATTCAGGGAAACCTGTCTCAGACACCTACTGACTTGGTTGCCCAGTGCAAAAAAATATCTTAATCTCTCAGGTCACCAACACCTCCCCTCTCCTCCCACCTCTCTCCTATCCTCTTCTCTCCTCTCCTCCCCTCCCCTCCCCTCTTGTCTCCCCTTCTCTCTCTCTCCCTCCTTATTTCTCTCTTTCCCTCCCTCCCTTCCCCTTCCTCCCTCTCTCTCTTTCCTCTCTCCATTAATGGAAGGAATCTTGGTACTTAGAAATACAAAACTGGAAAACTAGAATGTAGAAGGAGATGATTCATCTTTACAGCTAATAGCAATTAGTATTTCCCTACGCTGAGGAAACATTGGTGTTGTAAGGAATTTATAGGCTCTTAGAGTGAACTGAATCTAGTCTTACCTCCTTCCTGCCCCCATCAGTGTAGGAACACCTTCTACTGTAGACCTAATGAATGATCTTCTAGACTGGAGTCCAGAAATTTATTGTTTTTAATCTTTTCATAATTAAATGTCAGTATATTTTCCATTTATAAGCCAATGTGTTTTATTTTATGCATTTAAAATCATCCTTCTGAGATGGGGTCCTTTGACTTCATCAGGCTGCCAGAGAATACCATGACACTGATAAGGTTAAGAACCCCTATTTTGCTTGGACACTTCCACTGATAAAGAGTTAGAAGCAGCCTATTTCGTTTTCAAACCTCAATAGTTATTGGAAATTTCTTTCTAATATTGAGTTGAAATTTGCCTTTCTATACTATTTGGTATAGTTTAACCACCTAAGAAGTCATGACATTATCTCTAGCCCACGTTTCTCAATTTTATCTTCAAGGATAGCAAGACAGTCTTTACTAAATGTCTTGCTAAAAGCCAGATACACCATAGCTTTAGTATTCCCCTGAGCTACAAGTCAAGCAACTCTATCAAAAAAGGAAATGGATTTACTTTAGCATGACTTGCTTGTAACAAATCTGTATTGGCATCCATTGATTCCTTTAAGTGCCCCAAACCATCTATGTAACAGCTCATTCCACCATTCCCCCCACACACACACAGAAATTCACATCAAACTTCATGCTTTTTAGTTTCCAAAATCCACCTTCACCCTCTTTTTGAAAATTGTTACATTTGCTAAATCATCAGTTTTTTGCCACACTTTCAAACTTGGATGATTTCTCAAAGATTACTGGCAATAGTTCTTCAATCACATCAAGCTCTGTCAGTACCCTAGGGTGTAATTTGTCTGGATCTAAAGACTTGCTCTAATTCTAAATAGCAACATGTTCTCTCATTTTCTCTCCCAACTTTGGCTGCATTTTTTGCTTAACTATGTTTGTTAAACCCTTCCCTGTTTGATGATCATTCTCCTTGGTGATTAAGAGGAAAACAAAATGAGGACTGAGTAATCATGCCTTTTCTCTGTCATGTTACTTGCTGTGAAAAAAAGAATTGCGTGGGTCAGAAAATACATTATGTTCTAGACAGCAGGTGCATTTCTTTAATCAAAACAAACAAAAAACAGGAAAACATTTGAAACTCCAGTGCACATAATTTGTATATAATGATAATGTACAAATAATCTGTTTGCATCAGTATGGAGAACTTTAAGGACAGAGACCCTCTGATTTGGCAGATAAGTCCTATGTTTTTGCTCAAGTCACAGAGAGCCTAAGTCACTCAAAATCAGACAATTCAATGCAATTAAATCTAAGATTTTTTTTTAATCACCAACAAAACCTAGTAGGAAGAGATAGAAAAAGAAAATACATTAAAAAATAATGGGAACCATCTCTAGGAAGGGAAGGGGGAGGGAAGCAAAAGAGCAAAAAAGAAATTTATATGATAGCTTTATTATATATTTTAAAGGAACAGCAAGTGGTACATATTAGGCTTGCAGTTTTATGTGTAATCTTTTTATGGCATTATGTTATAGAAATGTTTGTTTTGTTCCACAAATGAAAAAATTTTGATTAATTCAAATGAAAAATTGTATAAATCTGGGAGTTAACTTTACAAGACATATACAGGAACTATATACTCAAATAGTATGTAACTGTAAAGCACTTTAAAAAATAAAGACAAATTGTTGGAGAGATAAATTGCTCATGATTGGGTCTATCTAAGCATGCTCAAAACGGCAACATTACCTAAATTAATCAATTTATTTAGCATCATACCAGACTACCAAGGGATTACTTTATGAAACAAAACAAAATAACAAAATTTAACCTGAAGAAAAAAAGATCAAGAATCTCAGGTGAAAATAATTTTTAAGTGAGGGAAAAAAGGTATTAGCAGCATTAAATCTCAAACTATGTTAGAAAGCAATAATCATCAAAACTATTTGGTACTTGTTGAAAAATAGAAAAGTTAATCAGTGAAACAAACTAAGAAACTAGGTGCTCAAAATCCAGAAACAGTTAAATATAATATTATGATGTTGTATAAAATCAAGTACATCAGTTTATAGAATAAGTACTTACTATTCAAAACAAACAAACTTTCAGGGAAAGCTCAAAAATCATGTGTCAAACTACATTTCCCACAACCTCTAAGGGGATATGTGACCTATATATAAATGTTTATCTTATAAACAAACCAGGGGATTGGTCGGAGAAAAGATATTATTTACAACTCTAAGTAGGAGGAGAGTTTTTGAGAAAAAAAATGAAGGATAAGGATGCTGAAACAAGATTAAATGGATAGTTTTGATTATGTACAATTTTTAAAAGTTCTGTTCACAAAAATCCATTCAATTAGAATAAAATCATATGATTTAAATGACAGATAAATGATTTAAAAATTGAAGAACAAGAGCCTTTTTACAAAAAATCAAAGTATCTGACCCGGCAATTTTCAAGAAGACTTCCAAATTATCAAGTACCATGTAAAAAAAATTCTCCAGATGACTAAAAATTTTAAAAACACAAATAACTGATGCTTCACCTCATGCATGGCCTTGATGTTAGAAAAAAGTACAATGGAAAATTTTGGAAGGGCTGAGGGAGAGTAGGCACCCTAATGTCCTGTTGATGAAGGAATAAATTGGTCAAAGTAAAATAGAAATAAATTTGAAACTACCCTCAAAGTCACTAAACTATCCATACTAGGCATTTATACCAAACTTAAACATAAAAAAGAGAAGAACCTATAGTATAAAAATACTTATAGCAGCACTTTTGGTATAACAAAGAACTTGAAAGAAAGTGATAGGTAGATAGCTATCATCTGGGTAGTGGTGAATTAATATAGCAGAATATTATTGTGGGTTTTTTTAAAGGTCTAGTTGTATTCAAAGAAACCTGAGAAGACTTGAACAGATTAATGCAGAGTAGAGTGAACAAAAAGAAAAAAAATAAACATTTTAAATAATATCTACAGTGTTGTAAAGGAAGAACAACTTTGAAAGACTTAAGAAATCTGGTCAATACAATGACTGATCAGGAGGCCAGAGAATTAATGATGGGGAATTAATGATTCTTAGCAGAGAAAATGTAAAGGCAGAGTTAAATGATTAAATGATGACTGTAATTTTTCCCCTTGCTTATGCTTATTTCTCATAAGGAAGGGCTTTTTTTAGAAAAAGTTATAGGGCAAAGTGACAGTGAAAGAGTATGAATGATAGAAACAGAAAGAAGGGAAGAAAAAATAAAGAAAAGGAAGGGAAGGAGGGAGGAAGAAAGGAAGGAAGGAAGGTGGAAGGGAAGGAAGGAAGGGAGGAAGCTTGGAGAGAAGGAAAGTAAAAAATAAAATGTTAGTGAAACATTATAAAAATGCACAAAAGAAAGTAAAAGAAAGCTCAGAGGAGGACACGGATAAGTAGGGTAGTGGTGTTAAATTGAATATACAGGACACTGATAAGCAACAACAACAATGGCCTTATATATGCAATATAGATTTAGGATTTCATATTTAATCCTCTTTTTCTGCCCCTTTTTATATGAAAATGTATATCTTCATTCATATGCATCAAGTCTGTAATAAGACAAAAAGCAAAGAAACTCTAAGAATTTCTTAAGCATCTATTATCTATCAGATGAATACAAACACAAAAATGAAAACATCTTTGGCCTTTTAATTGTTTAGCATAAATTATCACACTTGGTTTTCACAATAACCTTGTAAGATAGAAAAGCGAGCTGTTATAGATCCTGTCTTATAGGTAAGGAAGTTCAGACAAAAAATTTCACTGATCTGCCCAAGGTGTCACAGTCAGTTTGTAAAAAGGCCCAGACCAGACCTGTCATACCATCACAAGATCTCTCAGCCAAAGAATCATAGAATTTTAAAGCCTATGGGGACTTTTCATCTAATTCAGCTTCATTGATCAGGTCAGGAAATTGGCATCTTGAGAGATTTTGACATTCCTAGTCTTTGGGCATGATGCCAAGTTATTATGAGAGAGCAGGCTGGATTAAATAGGTAATAGTAATGAGAATAAGTTTTCTCCTATGCCTAGCATTGATTCCCTTCTCACCTCCTTGGATCTGTAATTTTCTTCAAAACTCAAGCGAAACCTTCTATATGAGGTTAGCTATTACTAGCTACATGTCCTTTACTCACCCAAAATGCATATAATTTGTATATATTTAAGATATAAAGATATTTTCACCATGTATAGAATAAAGTCAAATTAGCTTTTTCATCCACTGAGCCAGTCACATAGTCCATTAGGCAAAATCATTTTAAATATTGAATTCATGATGATCCTTTCTTAGCTCTTGGTACAATAAAAATTCTTCCCCATCTCTAAGGGGCTGAAAAACAACAAAGTCATGAAGACATCCATTAAGACAGGGAAGACAGTTCTCAAGTTAAATATCATTGTCCTTTTAGGATTGATTTTTCAGCAATTTCCTTTCATTTAAGCTTTTGTTTCACTAGATACAATTGTTATTGCCTAGGTAAGGTTTGATATGATCACTGAAAAAATTCCTGGGAGAACTAGTTCAGGATGAGGACTGTGATAAAGGGCTAATTGAGGAGTCCACAAATAGGAAGAGACAGTGCTGGACCCAGAGGTCCAGGCACAAGAAATCATATCAGCATGATTGGGAACAGTGCCATAAACAAGGCAGAAGAAAAGTTGTGAAGAGACAAAATATTAAAGAACATAAGAAGAACCTCAAAAACAATAGAGGTTGGAATGATAGGTTAAAAGAAAGAATAAAAACATTGAGCCCAGAAAAGTGAATTATGGCAAATATAATGTAAAAAAATACTAAAAAGTCTTTTCTAAATAAAAAGATTTCTGGAAATCAGCTGATATAGAGGGCATATCACATGGCAGGGAGCAAATATCTTCACTAAATGAAGGCAAAATCTTTGACTTCCCTAAATATCCAACCTACTTGGAGTCAGTGGCTTCAGCAAGCTGATTTTTCTCTTTTATGTGCTAATGGAACAAGAGTACAAGACAGTAAATAAATTCTATCAGTGGTTTTTTTCATGATGCCCTTTCATCTTAGATACTGGTACACTAACAGCTTTACCAGAAACTATTTGATCCAACCTCACCATTTCCAAAATGGAGAACAATTGAAAGCAGAAGAGGAAGAAACAAAAGAAAAAGTATTGGGGAATATTAATTGTAGCCATCTCAATTGCTGAAATGATACATTCTCCAAATATGTAATCATTATCAAATTAGTGTCCCCCAAATTTGTTCTCTCTGGGTTAGAAGTCATTGTTTAGTAACTGTGATCCTCTTCTTAGCTTCCCATTCTCCAACCCCACTCCATTCTTCTAGATTTCATGTTTAAATTATTCGTCACCTACATCCTAACTTCCTGTGATTCATATACTGTGCAATGACACATCCGTACTACCAGCCCAACTAATGCAGGGCAGTTAAAGCTATGACTCATGCAATCCATTTCTGAACGTGATATACACCAGCAAGAAGCTGCTGTAGTAAAAATAGAAGTGATTTAAGATGATTCCTGGGGTAATGACAGTCACAATTCCTAAACGGGCAAAAAAATTCATTAATGCTTCATGTCTGATGGTCATAATTTCACTAGGAGTGAATTAATAAATATGGCAGCACCTGAGTCTGGTAACAAAGATGACATGTTCTGGATGTTGGACTTGTGTTGTTTTCCTGTGATCATAGTCCCCTCTTGAAAAATATCTATAGTTTCTGATTTTTCTTAATGATACTGGTTGAGCTTTGCAAAAGCACTTGTTGAAGGTAAAATATTCTTGAATAAATCATATGTGCCATCAGGCAAAGCTCCAGCATAGCAACTTCTCAAAAGATATTCTATCAGAAGATATGGGCAAATGTCAGAATCCCTATTTATGCCCTCTTAGTAACTAATTTCATGCTAATTCCCATTCCAGAATATAACTCTTTTCTCATCTATAATTGTTTCATCTGCTTTATGAATTGACTGCTATTTTAGATGTACGTAGCCTGGATATACATTCCAGGGCTTTGTGGAAGAGAAGACAATTGTTTCATGTTCCTTTTTCTAAAGATAGACACATAAAAGGATATAAAGATATCCTTGGTTTATGTAGAACAATGTTGAACATGTTTCTTAGAGTTCACTCACATAGACCAATGGCTAAATGTTTTTTTTTTATTACTTTCTTCTCCGGAGGCTGGAATACAAGTTGATGTGGCTTCCTTGATTACCAAAACCATACTCAGTTAAGGTGAAGTGACTTGTTAACATTCATGGATGTTTGGAAAGGTCATGTCAAGAAAATTAGACATGGAATACCAACCTAAGGTAGAATCTTTCCTGGGTGACCAAATGTTGCTTGAGAAAGGTAAAATAACCATGAGACTCTCAGTTATGTGTTCTGGGAACAGAAGGATAACACCAGATTGTAAGTGAGTGTCTAAAGTAAAACTCATGTTTAGTTACTTCCTTAGATCATCTTTATATTCTGTCTACTCTAGAGGTCACAAACTAAGAAGTAGGAGAACACTTCAAAAAGAATTTTTTTTAATACCTATGAATTCATTTGTCTGGACTATCCATTCATTGATGCAGATAATCTATTTGCCTTATTAAAGTTAGCTTTTATGAGTCACTGTGGCTAAAACAAACTAATAAATCACATCAGTAACAATCTTTCAGTTAGTTAAGTAAGTTCTCAGACTTATGGTTCACCACCACGTCACGATGACTGTATTTGAAGCTTCTCTAACTAGCTTCAGTTTGCCAGGGCTTATGTATCTAAGTTGCAGTCTCTGAGAATATAATATCACCATCACAGTGTTAGAGAAGTATCCTAGCAGGAGGACATGGAAGACAATTTGATGGCCTCTTTGATGGAAGAGATGAATCTTAGTGAATATTTAAGTGATTCGCATAGTGATGAATATAGACAAATAAGTGTGGAATGGAACTGATCATACTAACAACTAAGACATACATTGTCTAAAACTCACTACGTCAGTTTATGCCTTTGGTCTTTATGAGTTTCTGTGGTCAAAAGAATTCACAATCTGATGATTATGGAAATGACCACATAATAAATTCTTTTAAGGTAAAGACTATTTATTATTTTTTGTCCCCAACCATGAAGACCTAGTGTAATGTGGTGCACATAGGATTATTTTTTAAATCTATGCCAAAAATATTCATTAAACAAATATTTATTTAGTGTCTGCTATGTGTGAAGAACCTTTCTCAGTGCTGGAATGAAATAAGAGGCAATCTTTGCCTCAGGGAATTTACAATGTAGTCACTCAGATATAGGGTCTAAACCTATAGACGTCACTATTCAACCCCAGCCAAAAAGTGAAAAGCAGTCAAATTTTCTAAGGGCAAATACTTTGGTTAAATTCTACACCTTTTTCCTTTTCTACTGAATTGGCTTGTTGTGCTGACATTGTATAAATACAGTCTTATTCATCTGTCAGTTATCTATTACTAAAGAGACTTCTCTAGAAAATTGTACGGCCTCCATCCATAAGACTATCAGTGTGATTAAACAAAATGAAACTTGTCTTTAGTGTTTTGCCACTTCTTTTAGCAATTCTCCATTTTACACAGAAAGTCCAAAATAACAGATAAAAACATTTCAGCCTATGTGACATTGCTTGGGATAGCAGGGATAGACTAAGTTAGAATCAGAGATGGAAGTACATGTTGGGGAATAAATGCAATGATGAGAACATGGTGCCAAAAAACCATTGGGACAAAAAGCTGGCAATTTCAGAGGTCATCTAAAAGATTTTTTTGCATAATGTTCAAACCCTTGCATTTCCAGAGTCAGCTAAATATTTGATGCTGCATAGACACAGAAAGTCAGTGCTGCAGGTCATTCAAAGACCTGGTGATACAAAAAGTTTATGCATGAATTCTTACTAATAGAAATGGTTATAAGACAGTAATTTGAACATGAAGGACAACAGTCTTTGTGTTAGTGTATATGTATGCAAATGAATATATGCTTAAATGTAGACATATATTCAGATTTCTCTGCAGATAATGTCCAAGACCAGGCAACAGAGGAGGCTTATCTAAGTATCCAAAACAAGCAACAAATATAATTTAAGATCTAAAAAATAATTAATTATTTTAATATCTCAGGGATCCATAAGTCTATTGGTGTGGTACTTACTTTTGTGAGTACAGTTTCCAACCCTCAATTCCCTAGTTTTTAAGCTTGACAAAATTCTTGGTCAAAAACAATTATAATCATATGGCCAAAATTCTGACAAGGACCTTGACTGGTCTTCACAGGACAGACAGACTTAGAGTCCATTGCTGGGCCCATATGCAGAGGTCTTCTGGCCTATTACAACTTTTCAAAACTTGTTCATGTTCCTCTGAAAGAATACGCCCCAGAAATATTATTCAGATACCTCCTTGTGTTTAAAGGATAAACCTAGAAAACAAACTAATTAAAATGTCCTTTGATTCAGCTCCAAGATGGGGTTAACACAGATGCCTTTATTAAGATAATAGACTGAGTTTAATTCTTTTTTAATCTAAAAATTTTTCCACATTTTCATTGAGTTCTAGAGGTGTTGAAATTTTGGTTGATTTGTTTAATTTACTGCTTTCAAACTCAGTAAAATGGTTTGGATTAATTTTCTTTCTTTTGTTAAATCCATTGATTTTTAAACACCATCATATATTTTCTCTGAACTTGGCCAGGTTGCACCTTCCAATTTCCAAATGGACTCATTTCTGAAAATGAGACAGCTATCAATATCTGTGATAGAGGGATCATGGTATAGTTTACATATTCATAACACTTTAAATAATTGTGAGTCCTTTGACTTAAAATATTTTGTGTTGCATATACAGATTTGACCATATAACAAGTTCTAACCAGTCTCTTAATTACGGCAAGTTGAACAAAGATATTAAAATCTTAGATACTATCATTATCTCAATGACACCACTATATTTCACGGGCCAACCTTAATGGGATATATTCTTTTTAATGGTATTACACAGTAGGAGAAAGTCTTCATTTTCAATAAAAATAAAAATGCTGAAATGAAATAGATTAATATCTAATTTATACCTTCATTTACATCATGTGCAAAATTATCTTAAATATTTGTTATAGATGAAGTGCCTTTCTACCAATTTGGGCTTTTTTCATACTGGAGAATGTTAACATAAATTGTAGCATAAATCATTGCCTTGTAGAATACCAGAAGGCGCATATAAAAACCCATATCTTTACTGCACATATTTCCCATTAACCATAATCTATTAGTAATTGAAGTTCATTACAAATTCTTGTAGACTTTATTGCTATCATGCTGCATGACATACCGAACCTGGCTTGCATAACAAGAAGTCCTTGCTGGGAAATATCCTATTAACAATGACAGTGCATTTGTCATTGTGATAATAAACCCAAGAGCTGCCTGTAGACTATAAATTATCAAGGCGCCATTTGCGCTGCCATGGCTTGAAGGTTTGTCAGCACTTCCATTTTAAACCCCTGGTTTTCAGGGAGTTATAACTCAACCATCAGGATCTGCAGTGAGCTGAGACTTAGCTTCCAAGGACTCAGCCACAGACTCTTTTGAAAACAATTCCTAAGTGAGATTTACATTTTATCATCAGAAAAAACACAGCGGTTGCTGGCATCTACACAAAAGCATGGAGGGTATCTGCAAGATACAGGCTTCCTTCTAATAAAACAGGTGGAGAAATGAACGAGAATGGGTCTATGAATTGCCTGGGCCATTTTAAAGAACAGTTTTAAAAAGATTTCTATTTTTTAATGCTTCTAAAGGAAATTGCTTAATTTGCAAGAAGGTGTCGTCAAATGTTGAAGGGCAACCATGGGTCTTCCTGGCCATTCTACATGCCTAAAAATTATATCTGTATTCTCTCCAATCAATATTTTTTTAATAACAAGAATTTACCTAGAGCAATAAGAAAACATTGTTGGCAAAGATGTAGAAATATTCTTTAATTTCTCAGAGGTGCAACTTACCAACTTGTGATATTTCTTAGTATAAATGGAAAAGGTTGTAGGACTAGAAGGGTGAGGGTGAGGACAAGAGGAAGGTGAGGTCTGGACCTGGGATTTCATTGATGTAGGGAATTCTTAGCATGAAAATTTCACACACAATGCAGATCTCAACTGGCTTGTAACTTAGAGACTTTGATACAGCACTGGGCCATTAAATGACTTGCTTCTGATCGCACAGACAATACGTGTCAGAAGGTGAACTTGACCCCAGTATTTGCTGAGTCTCAGAGCTCTCCTAACTTCCCCTATTCAGGAAGCCAAACTGCTTAACTCTACCAGGACCAGGATTTCACTTTTTTTCTTTTCTTTTATTTCGTCTCGTGTTGTGTTGATAAATTCTGTTTTGATAGGAAACAAACCCTAACTCATATAACCTCCACCCCACCCCAGCCAAGTAAAAATTCCAGAAAACAATTCAAGTGTTACAGCATAAAGCAGTAAATGTGAATATTAATGCAAGCAACCATTTGTGAGAAGAAAGGAAAGATTTATGTTTTAACTTTAATAAATAGTACCTGAATTATACATTCTTTTGGAGCCATTTCCTTGCCTTTTGAAGTTGCCTTTATTTATACAGTTGGAGACATTTTATACATGATTCCTATGGTTCAGCTTTCTTCACTTCGCATCATTTCATACAAGGCTTCACGTATGTCTTTGAATGTTTCACGTTTGTTGCTCCTTACGGTGTCATCATATTCCATATTATTTGTCAGGAGCAGAATTTTAGAGCTAGTCTCTGAAGAATGCACTGTTTCTTACATATCCATTCCCAAATGAATCATCTCAAAAAAGGCTTTAGAGAAATGCTATTGCAAAAACTCTACTTAATCTCAGAACTACAGGCATGCATTTCCATGGATAAACTGATAGTAACCATGGCTACTTAGGTATTCGCTAAAGGTGATTAGAAATGCTTAAATGTTTACATAGGAAATCAGACTCCCTAGGGTCAGTCAGGCTCTTTCAGATCACAGGGAGAGTGCTGTGGGCAGTGACACAGTTATTGAAGAAATTGGACTCCACTGGCCTCACTGGCTTTTCCAAACTGCCGAACATACTTTCGAGGAGTATTTAATGCCCTGGGAGGATCTGGTTCAGTATGTATTGAAGTCTACTAATCAAAATGTCAGCTAATAATGTCAAAGAATTTTGTAGATAAAAACGGGAATTAATTTTTGTCATTTACATTGCAAGATATTCTCTTGGCCTCTACTAGTAGAGCATAGGTGTCAAAATATAGATTCCTGTAGTAGTCAAGGATTGTCATCCGTACTTGGTCACTATGTTCTCTCCATACCTAAATAACGAAGGAAATGAGAAAGTGGATGTGACACATAGGATCTACTATGGCAGGCCTAGTAGACAGAGTAGTGGGCCAGAAGATCTGAGTTCAAATTCAGTCTCAGACACTTACTAGATATGTGACTCTATGTTAACCTATTTGCCTCAGTTTCCTCATCTCTAAAATAGGGATAATAATAACACCTACTTCTCAATGTTGTTATGAGGATCAAATGAGATGATGATTTTAAAGTGTCTAGCACAGTGCTGCACACCTCATACACACTATATAAATGTTAACTGTTGGATAATACTGTTATCATAACTTACCATATGTAAGGCTAAGAGAAGGAAGAAGCTTTGGCCACATTGGTAACTGAGCAGACGTAATTTTAATAATAATCACTAGTCCTTATATTCGTCGTTGGTCAGATCTGACAGTCGGGTCAGACCCTTCATGATCCCATTTGGTGTTTCCTTGGCAAAGATACTGGAGTGGTTTGCCATTTCCTTCTCCAGTTCATTTCACAGATGAAGAAACTGAGGCAAGAAGGGTGAGGTGACTTACCCAGGGTCAAAGAGCTAGTAAATGTGTCTCCCTAACTCCCTCAGGTCTCCCTAACTCCAGGTGTGGTACTCTATCCACTGTACTGTCTAGTTGTCTCTAGAGTAACATATCAATATTTGCAAAGTGATTTACATATATCAAATCATTTGATTCTCAAAGCAAGTCTGTGTTATTATCATACCTATTTGACAGATGAGGAAGCTGGGTTTGAGGGAAATTAAGTTACTTTTGCAGAATCATACAACTCATGAGTGTCTAACATTGAATTTAAATGCAAAGCTTCTCGGTTACAAGACCCACACTCTATCCATACAACCACTTAGCTGTCTAAATTGAAATTAGCAATCCTGGGGACTTCTGTTTAAGAAACAGATGATGAAAGGTCATAGAGAAGCAGAGTTTTTCCATACACATTCAAGCAATGATGTAAGCAGTGTACCAAGCAAATAATGGTAAATAAATCCAAATAGAAATGTCATTAAGCTTCTTCATCTACTCTAGAATTGTATTAAGCTAGATTCCATGAAAAAAGATATTTCACCAGGAAAGACAGCATGAGCTTAGATAAACAGGATGAAAGTCAATAGCCATGTCAGGAACAGGAAGCCCCAGCAGATCAGAAGCTTACAGATGTACCTGGGTGGGGGTGGACCCAGGGAAAGGTGACCACAGACATTTGACTCAGGATGCTGAAGCCTGTAAGTGTTTTGAGTTTAATCACCTCAGAAGAGATGGAAATCAATAACAGGAACCCAGAAAATCAAATTCAGGATCAAACAGAAACTGGCCCTCCCATCAAAGAGTATGGGAAGGAGCACTTCTTGGCCCTGAAAACAAAACAAAGCGCAAAAAGTTAAATCAGGATAAGTAAAGAAAAAACATTCCGAATACTATGAAGAAATATCATACCTAAGAGATGCCCAAAAGGTAAATCTAGGAGAAAAGAGGAGCTCCACAATAGCAACAAAGTCTCAGAGGGAAAAAATGGCTTGAACACAAGAATTCCAAGAGTACTTGGAAGAAATAAAACAAAAAATACTTTTTAATAGAATTATAGGAATAATACACTCTATGGAGGAAATAATTGAATGGAGAATAAGTAACTCAGAAAACCTGAGGGAAACAACTGAGTCAATCAATAAAATCACACCTAAGTTAAGGGATAGCATGCTATGTCATGATTTATTTGTCAGGTGAGAATATACCTCAATTTTCACTATGTGAACATGACCTGTATACCTCTCTAGGTATAGGACTCTAAAATTATCTTCAGATTGATTAGGTAACTTGCTCATTCCTTCTGAGCCTATATAAGATCATTTTGGGGCAGCTAGGTGGTGCAGTGGATAGAGCACCAGTGCAGGAGTCAGGAGGACCTGAGTTCAAATCTCACTTCTGACACTTGATACTCACTAGCTGTGTGACCTTGGACAAGTCACTTAATCCCAATTGCCTCATCCTGGGTCATCTCCAGTCATCCTGATGAATATCTGGTCACTGGATTCAGATGGCTCAGGAGGAGAAGTGAGGTTGGTGACCTGCACAGCCCTCCCTCACTCAGAAAAAAGTCAAGTGCAAGTCATGTTATCATTTCTCTGATGTCATGGTCTTCTTTGACAATGAAGGATGAACACACATATAAGATCATTAAGCAGGTTGGAATCAGGGATGTCAGTGGCCAGTATCAGTGAGGAAAGTGCAATCCAGCCAACCATCATAATTAGAAGTAGAGGGGAGGACCAGAGACCGAGACCTTCGTCTGTCTGCCTTCTCACCATCCCTTCCTCCCCCACCTCCATCTACAGATCAGTCTTTTAATTTTTTCAGGATCAAGATTATTTGAATCCTTAACAATTTTATTTATTTGTTTTTACAGGCATTTAATATCTCCTCTATTCCCTTTTTTCCAATTAATTCTTAAAAATGAAAAGTAAAACCACCTTCACAACAAATATGCATAATCCAGCAAAACAAATTCTGATATCGGCCACGTCAAAAACGTATGTCTTTCTCTACATTTTAAATCTATTATCTCTCTGACAGGATTTGGGTGTCCTATTTCATCTTTATTCCTCTGGTTTCTCAGTTCATCATATTTTCAATTATAATTCTACAGTTTTTTAAAGTAACTTTTCTCTACAATATCATTTTACAAACTTTTGTCTGTTCATTTTATTCTACATCAATTGTAATAGTGATTTAAATGGAAAGATCTTTTTTCATTCATTAATAGGCCCATGTGATTTACTTATGTCACCTGGAAATCTAAGATACATGTGGTGTGAGGAGCTTACTGAACAGTCAGAACAGGAAAGGTAGAGCAGAACCAGGTGATTCTTAAGTGTTTGTTTGTGAGAAGGTCCCAGCAGACTTGGGAATGGCTTTGCCCCCTGCGGTGATAACATGTATCGACTTCTTGGTTGCTGTGAAGGATTTTGCTTTCTGGTTCAGGGATTTGGCTTTCTGCTGTCCAAATAAATGTTTTTCTGGTCCCTTCTACATGGAGAATCTGTTATACTTTGTGATTGAGAACTACTCTAGCACATTCATAGTCACCACCATTGCTGTGAATATTGCCTTGGAGATACATCAGTTCATAAAAATCTTCTTAGTATCCTCTGAAATTGACCATTTTTTTCTTATTGAAAACTACATTCCATTACACTCATATAACACAATTTGTCTAGCAATGGGAGTATATTCCCTTAGTTTCCAGTTCTTGGCTACCTTGAAAAGAGCAGCTACAAACATTTTTATATTTATAAATTCTTTTGCTTTATTTGATCTCTGGGGGAATAAATGTTAGAGCTATGTCAGAATATGTGTAATTTAGGGTTGTGCTTCCAAATTACTTTTTAGGAAGATTGGACCAAAACACAGGTTCACAAATGATAGAGTAGTGTCTATTTTCTCATATTCCTTCTACATTTTAAAATTTTTGTTTTTAATTTATGGAATGAAACCAGCTTTCTCATAACATAGTACAATAAAAAGGTTGAACATGAAACTGCAAATCTACTATGCATAGTTTTCCATTCCTTTCAAATATATAACAAAATTATCATGTATATTTTTTTCCTCTTTTTCTTCCCTCCCCCCTAGATGGCTACCATTAGACACAAATACACACACACACATATACATATATATATATAAATATACACATAAACATACATACACACATAATATGTATATATATATGTAAAATTATTCTATACCTACTTCTATTTATCATTTCTATGGATTCAGGTAGTGTCTTTCTTCATATGTCCTTTACAGTTAATCTGGGTATTTATAATATATAAAATAATTTCTTCTCTCAAAGTCATTCTTAAAAGAATATTGGTGTTATTGCATACAATATTCTCTTGATTCTGTCCATTTCATTCTTCCTCATTTCTTGCAAACCTTCCCATTTTTTCCATAAAATCATTGAGTTCATCATTTCTTTTAGCACAATAGTATCCCATCACATTTATATACCACAACTTGTTCATTCATTCCCCCAATGATGGGCATCCTTGCAATTTCCAGTTCTTTGCCACTCAAAGAAAGCTGCTATAAACATTTTGGAACATAGAAGTTCTTTTCCTTTTCTTCCCTTTGGAACATAGAAGTTCTTTTCCTTTTCTTCCCCTCAATCATCTTTGGAAATACACCAAATAGTAGTATTGCTGGGTCAAAGGGTATAGGCAATTTAATAACTCTTTGGGTATAATTCCAGATTATTCTCCAAAATGGTTAGATCATTTTGCAATTCTACAAACAACGAATTAGTGTCCCAAGTTTTCTACATTTTATCCAAAGTTTGTTACTTCTCATTCTATTATTTTAGCCAATTTGATAAGTGCAAAATGATATGCAAGGCTATTTTAATCTGCATTTCTCTGATCAATAAAGATTTATACCATTTTTATATGACTACAAATTGTTTAGATTTCTTCATTGGAAAAAAAGAACCTGTTCATATCCTTTGACCATTTATCAACATGGGAATGGCTCATAGTCTTATAGATTTGACACAGTTCTAATTACTACTTGTGAATTTCCCTCCATCTTATGTTTACTCATTATTGGCCTTCTCAGCCTCTCTTTTTGTCCTTTCCCCATTACTTTATCTTTTCCCTTTACCCTCTTATTTCTTATTTACCCACCCCTCTAAAATTCCCTCACTTATCATCTCCCCAACTCTTCTGATCTTATTCTATACACCCTTTTAAAAGCCCCACCCACATCTCTACCTCCACTTTTCTCACCTCTCTAGAAGTTTGGTAGATTTTTAGACCTCTTTAAAATCAACATTTATTCATTATTCAACATTTATCAATTTTCTCTTTTTTTTTTCCTTTTTGTCAATCCAGTAAGTGTGAAAAGGAGTCAGAGAGTTGCTTTAACTTGAATTTCTCTAATTAGTTATTGGAAACTTTTTTTATGTGATTTCTGATAGTTTCTTCCTTTTAAAACTACTTATTCATATCTATTGATCATTTATCTATTGGGATATGACTCCTGGTATTGCACTGAGCCAATTCCTTACATGTCTTGGCTATGAGAACTTTATCATAGCAACTTGCTCCACAGGTTTTTTTTTCCCACTTAACTGTCTCCCTTCCAATTTTTATGTATTTTTTTAAAATTAAAATCAATATGTCCATTTTGTCTTTTATAATCCTTTCTAGCATTTATTTAACTGTGAACTTTTTCCTTATCCATAGATCTGAAAGGTGATTTCTTCCTAGCTCTCCCAACTTGCTTACGTCACTTTTATATGCAGTTATGTAGCCATTTAGAACTTATTTTGTTGTGTGGTGTGATATATTATGTCTAATCTCTGCCAAACTTCTTTCCAGTTTTCCCAGCAGATTTTTATCAAATTATTAGTTCTTACCCCAGTCCTGCAGTCATGGGTTTTATTGAAAATCATGGTACTCTGTTCATTTGCTTTTGTATTTTGTATGCTTAATATGTTCCATTAATCAGCCCCTCTTTTTTTAAACCGGGCCCCAATCAGTTTCATAATTACTGTTTTGTAACATAATTTGAGATCTAGTACTCATTGATTCCCTGTCTTGAAACTCTAGATTTCTCCAATCATATGATCATATAATTTGGAAAGAAAAAAACCTATAATTTTATTTCTTACATGCCTGAGTTTATTTCCTGAAGCTCTTGTTCTTGTCTCACTGCTATAGCTAGCATTTCTACCCGCATATAAAATAAAGTGGTGATAATAGATAGTCTTGCTTTACCTCTGATCTCATTGAAAAGGCCTTTAGCATATATAGTAACTTCATAAACTTCTATTTTCATAAGCTAAGAAAGTCTCTAGACCAAGACTACTATTTGTCTCCTTGGAGTCTAGGAATAGACTTGAGAGGTTATTGACTTTCTTTTTTAGTGCTATAGGTCATGAACCTTCAAGGGTATGCTTCTCCTTTATGATAATCTGTTGATATAGTTAGCCAGACTTATTTAGCTTTAAGTAATGGAAAATTATATAACTACTAAAATGGTTGGTATAAAACACCTTCCCTTACTCCAATCCACCCCCATATCTGCGGCATACTTTGATACAAGTACTTGGGAAAGTGGGCTCAAGCTTACAGAGCATGTGCAGCAAAGTGGTAATTCACAGTTCCTGGAGGCCCTTTTGCTAGATTCTTCAAGTTATGGTGATTTTCTCTGTTGGGATATTTTTAATAATAAATGCTAGCCATTACTTTATATGTACTAAAATATTCACAGTAGGATTTTTTGCTGTTACAAATAACTAGAAATTAAAGAGGAATTGCTGAATACATGATGGTATACAAATGGTATGCAAGTATAATGAAATGCTATTGCATCACAGGAAATTACAAAAGGGTTGGATTTAGAGAAATAAAGGAAGGAGACTTTTATAAACTGTTACAGAGTGAAGTGAACAGAAGAAAACCATAGAGTGGTTTCAATATTATTAAAAAAGCAAATTTGAAAGTTGTAAGAATCTTATATGTTGTAAGATCAATGTAATGATAAATCATTATTCCCCAGGACTGATGGTGAAGAATACCACCTATGTCTCATGTGAGAGGTGATGAGCTAAAAAGATCTACATGAGCAAGATATAGGCTTGTTTTGCTCAACTGTGCTACCTTTCTACAGGGGCAGTTGTTATGGCTGTTTGTTTGCTTGTTTTTAAACAGGGAAATTACAGGTAAGAAGGGAGATAGTGATAGCAATGCCAAAAAAAATGAAGAAAGAAAAGTCAATAAAGCAGTTAAATAAAATTCATAGGAGATACTCCAGAATAAGGAGCAAAGGGCAACACAAATAAAATAGTTTTGAAATTAGTATGTTCCATATTTATATATACATATACATGTATATATGTACACACGCATACACACGCGTATACACATACATTTGTGTAAATATGTAGCATACATATAGACACATGCATGTCTCTATGCATATGTATATTAATATATGCAGTCATGTGTGATGTGTTTATTGAACACAATAATGTGTTTATTGGTAAATAATACAACAATAATAAAAAGACTAATACACACATATTATCTGGATATGCACATGTGAATATTTATTAAAAGTAGCATTATGAAATCTATAATATATTTATATACAGCCATCTTTATTTTATTATCATTTGCACATTGAAATGTTTATGCTTGTGTTTGTTAAGTTCTGGATAAAAAACCTCACAAAATGGAATTTGGCAGCACTGTCATTCTTGAAAACTCTTAGCTGTACCAGATACCTGAAGATGAAAACTTGTACAAACTTGTGCTCTAAATGCACCATTTGCATAAAAAACTGGTCAAAATCCAATTTCGTCTTCAAGTCATTTTCTGTTTTAGAATCTTGTTAAGTGAACAAGATATGTCATTGATGTCAGTCTTTGGCAACACAGAATGATGAGGTTTTAATTCTTATGGTCCTTAAAGGCAGGCCTGGCAATGAAAATGTATCAACTTAATTGAACTCAACCTAAAAGCTATTTGGGGGACAATGCCAACCAAGATAAGTAAAGATTACAGTATCTCCAAATTATCTGCCTATCAAGGCTATTAAATTCATTAATCAATTAAAAAGCCCAGACTGTCAATTTTTTCATTCAAAATTCTGTTCATCCAATAGGAGGCACAAAGATTGGAGGAATAGGTTATAAAATTATGCATATTACTTTCTTTACTATCCACATATTTTTGTTTCGTTTATGAAGAGCCAGCTCTAATTAACAAGAGGATTCCACTAACCTAAGTAATTTTCTCTGTGTTGACTATACCACCAAGAAATACTTGGTGGATTTAGAGAATCTGATTGTATATGTGTTGCAGCCTGTCTGTCAAAGTGTCAGCTAATAAAGTCAGAAAAATTTGTAGATGACATCAGGGATTACATAAGAAATAAATAGCATCTTTAAAGAACGACCCTTTGCAAGCATAACTCTCTTGGGGTCCTTCAAAATTTTACACTGAATATTGTATTTTTTAAAAACAAATTCATAATAAAAGATTCCCTTTTCACACACACACACACACACACACACACACACACACATATCTGTCAATCTGTAAGACAGTCATATATGCATAGTGTTTATCCACACCCAGGTATAAGATATGCTACATTAACTCCAGATTCCATAATGTGCTGGGCTACCTTCTTTGGTTCCTTGATGCCCAATGATGGATATCTGCTCCCTCACTTGGCTCACTTTCCACAGCTCTCTGTCCTGGTGTGCTAATCTATCACAGATTTTTCCATCAAGCTTCATGTCATATTACAATGGTGAACATGGATTACATGGAAGAAATGGCTGTGAACTTTCAAAACCAGTTCTGTCAGTTCATCTTGGCTCCAGATACTTGTCCATGACATAGCTTAGTATCAGGGTCCATCCCTGAATGTCAGGGGAAACCTGGAAAACTTTTGCCTTTCTCTTCCTCTTCTTTCCTCTCTATGTCTCTCTTTATTTCACTGTTTTTGTCTCCATAGATCTCTCTATCTTTGTTTCTGTCTGTCTTTGTCTCTTCACACAAATATAAGATGGCTGAAGTAGAAGAACCATTCTTCATTCATAAAACGCTTTACTTTTTATTTTCATTTATTTATTTATTTATTTTTAATTTAACTTTTAACATTCATTTTCACAAAATTTTGGGTTCCACATTTTCTCCCCTTTTGTCCCCTCCCCCCACCCCAAAACACCAAGCGTTCTAATTGCCCCTGTCTACCAATCTGCACTCCCTCCCTCCCCACCTCTTCCCTTTGGAAGGCAAGCAATTCAATATAGGCCAGATCTGTGTAGTTTTGCAAATGACTTCCATAATAGTAGTGTTGTGTAAGAACTAATTATATTTCCCTCCATCCTATCCTGTCCCCCATTACTTCTGTTCTCTCTTTTGATCCTGTCCCTCCCCATGAGTGTTGACCTCAAATTGCTCCCTCCTCCCCATGCCCTCCCTTCCATCATTCCCCCCACCCTGCTTATCCCCTTATCCCCCACTTTCCTGTATTGTAAGATAGGTTTTCATACCAAAATGAGTGTGCATTTTATTCTTTCCTTTAGTGGAATGTGATGAGAGTAAACTTCATGTTTTTCTCTCACCTCCCCTCTTTTTCCCTTCACTAAAAAGTCTTTTGCTTGCCTCTTTTATGAGAGATAATTTGCCCCATTCCGTTTCTCCCTTTCTCCTCCCAATATATTTCTCTCTCACTGCTTGATTTCATTTTTTTTTTTAAGATATGATCCCCTCCTCTTCAGTTCACTCTGTGCACTCTGTCTCTATGTGTGTGTGCGTGTGCGTGTGCATGTGTGTGTGTGTGTTATCCCACCCTGTACCCAGATGCTGAATAGTTTCAAATACTGTCTTTCCATGTAGGAATGTAAACAGTTCAACTTTTGCAAAGTCCCTTATGACTTCTCTTTGCTGTTCACCTTTTCATGGTTCTCTTCATTCTTGTGTTTGAAAGTCAAATTTTCTTTTCAGCTCTGGTCTTTTCAACAAGAATGCTTGAAAGTCCTCTATATCATTGAAAGACCAATTTTTCCCCTGAAGTATTATATTCAGTTTTGCTGGGTAGGTGATTCTTGGTTTTAGTCCTAGTTCCTTTGACTTCTGGAATATCCTATTCCATGCCCTTCGATCCCTTAATGTGGAAGCTGGTAGATCTTGTGTTATCCTGATTGTATTTCCACAATACTTGAATTGTTTCTTTCTAGCTGCTTGCAATATTTTCTCCTTGATCTGGGAACTCTGGAATTTGGTCACAATGTTCCTAGGAGTTTCTCTTTTTGGATCTCTTTCAGGCAGTGATCTGTGGATTCCCTGAATACTTATTTTGCCCTCTGGTTCTAGAATCTCAGGGCAGTTTTCCTTGATAATATCATGAAAGATGATGTCTAGGCTCTTTTTTTGATCCTGGCTTTCAGGTAGTCCCATAATTTTTAAATTGTCTCTCCTGGATCTATTCTCCAGGTCAGTTGTTTTTCCAATGAGATATTTCACATTATCTTCCATTTTTTCATTCTTTTGGGTTTTTTTTGTGATTTCTTGGTTTCTCATAAAGTCATTAGCCTCCATCTGTTTCATTCTAATTTTGAAAGAATTATTTTCTTCAGTGAGCTTTTGAATCTCCTTTTCCATTTGGCTAATTCTGCTTTTGAATGCATTCTTCTCCTCATTGGCTTCTTGAACCTCCTTTGCCAATTGAGTTAGCCTATTTTTCAGGGTGTTATTTTCTTCCGCATTTCTTTGGGTCACCTTTAGCAGGGTGCTGATTTGTTGTTCATACTTTGCTTGCAAGTCTTTTATTACTCTTCCCAGTTTTTCCTCCACCTCTCTATCATGATTTTGAAAATTGTTTGGGCTCTTTAAGACCTTTTCCCAGAACAAATCCCATTGAGTGGGCTGGGATTTAGAAGCACTGACTTCCGTGTCTTCCCCTGATGGTGAGCACTGCTCTTCCTCATCAGAAGGGAGGGGAGGAGAAACCTGCTCACCAAGAAAGTAACCCTCAGTAGTCTTGGTTTTTTTCCCTTTTCTGGGCATTTTCCCAGCCAGTGACTTGAGCTCTGAATATTCTCCTCACACCCACCTCGCCAGGCTTGGGGTCTGAGACTCAAATGCTGCTTCCCAGCCAGGGCTTGGGGTCTGAGACTCAAATGCTGCTTCCCAGCCTCAGGGCTTTGGATGGGGGCAGGGCTGCTAATCAGTGTGAGATCAAGTTCAGCTGCCTGGGTCGGGGCAGGGCTACCTCACAGGCTCAGTTCCCTCAGGGGGTTGATGCAGAGACTTTCAACAATGGATCCAGGCTCCTGCCTGCTTGGGGAACCCTGGTCTGCTCCCGCCTCTGCTGTTGCCTTCCGAGGGGGCCTGATTATGGGGGCACCCCACTCCCCTCCCGACCCACCAAAGAGACCTTCTCACCAACCCCCGTCACCTGTGGGTGGAGGGACCCGCGTGGCCGCTGGAGATCCCGTCCCTGAAGCCCGCTTGGATCTTTTCCTCTCGGTGCCGCGGCTGCAGCAGGGCTGTACTCAGCTCCCAGTCCCAGCTCCCAGTCCCGGCGCCCAGTCTGCGGCACGAAGGACCTTTTGAGAGAGGTTTGCAGGTCCCTCTGGAAAAGAAATCTCCCTCGCTCCAATTTTCTATGGCCTCTGGGTGCAGAATTCTCCATGAGTTACTTATTTGTAGATGTTCTATGGGTTGTGGGTTCGGAGCTATGTGTATGTGCGTCTTTCTACTCCGCCATCTTGGCTCCGCCCCCCCCCTTTACTTTTTAAGCCATTTTTCATCCTCTTCCTCCTCCTCCTCATAACTTACACAGCTCTTTACAATTTACTGAGTGCTTTCCACACAACAACCCTATGAGGTAATAGTACAAGTATTATTACCTCTCCCCCACACACACATACACACATGCATTGATAAAGAAACAGATTTAGAAAAGAAAAGTGACTTTTTAAATTATTAAGTATCATAGCAGTTTCTTAAACTAAGGTCTTCAAACCCCAGATTCAATATTTCTTCAACCATACTATGATGCTTGAGCAACTTGTTAAATTTTAATGTAAACAGACCAAGCCAAAATTACAAACAGCCATTTTGCTCTTGCTATTGTGATCCTTAGATGAACACATTTATTCTCCAAAACTGGGAATTCTAACAAAGACTTTGAAATAATGAATATTTCCTTAGTGCCTCAGAAAGATAACAATATAAACAATTTCAGGCTGGGGTAGAAGGGGAGGTAGAGCAGTAGATACTAGAGATGGAAGCAAAGAAGAAATAGGCCAGAATCAAAAGAAAACTTCTCCAATTTAGGGTCACCTTAAGTGGCCAGTATCTTGAGCCATCAGAGTACAAATGATTTTATGTAAAGATGCAGCTGTCAGAAGAAAACAGGATTGTTAATTTTTTTTATTAGTAATAGCCAATACTGTGTTTCATGGAAAAATGCTAGTACATAAAAGCTCTTTTCCTCTTTCTTTGATTTCTTTTGGGTTTTGCTGTGGGAAAACAAACAAATGTAAACAAACACACCCTGGAAACTAAGAAATCAAACAACTGAGGAATGGCTGAATAAGTTATGGTACATAAATATGACAATGTACTCTTGTGCTATAAGAAATAAGGAAATCAATTATTTCAAGAAAAACATGAACTTTTATGAACTAATTCAGAGTGAACTTAGAATAATTAAAAAAACTTATGATATCAATACAACAAAAAGAACAATTCTGAGAACTTTTATAAACTGATCAAGAACGAAATGAGTAGAAAGAAACTGGAGAACAATTTCTGCCATAATAACAAGCTAGGTAGTGAAGTTAATGGAGAACCGGGATTAAGAAGGTCTGAGTTCAAATTTGGTCTCAAATATTTACTAGTTATGTGACCCTTGAAAAATCACTTAATTTTTATTTTTCTCAGATCTTCATCTGTAAAATGGGAACACATTGGAGAAGGAAATGGCAAGCCACTCCAGCATTTTTGCCAAGAAAACCCCAAAGACAAAAGTCCATGGTGTTGCCTAGAATTGAACACTACTGAATGATTTACAAACAGCAAAAATAAAAACAAGCAACTTTGAAAGCCACAAGACCTATAACCAGTACAATGACTATTCATAACTCCAATCAACCAATGATGAAATATGCTAGAGAAATGATAGATTTATGGTACAGAATGAGCTATGTATAGTTTTGTGTACAACCAATTCATTTTGTTTGATTATGCAGCCTTGTTATGGAAATTTGATGTTTTCCTTCTATTCCCCAATGAGTGGAAGGAAGAGAAAATGAATTTCTGTTACTTTTAAAAAGTGGGGTTGGGTAGAGGAAGGTGTGCTACAGGTGTGGAATATTTCATGAACTTTCAGATGCAATCAATATATCATTAGTTTTACTTGATTGTTTCATCTGTTATAAGAAACCTCTCATGAAGTAGGTACAATCTATAACATTTGTAGTACAAAAGCAAAGCACCTCATTAAAATGAAAGTGTTAAAAAAAATGCTGGGTCTGAAGTCAGAGGGCCTGGGTTCAACTTTTGCCTTTACAACTTAATATTCTTATGATTTTAGAAATGTTTACTTAACTTCTCTGGTCATCAATTTCCTCAGCTATAAAGTGAGCTGTTTGGGCTAGAGACTAAGACCTTATACTGACCTAAATATTTTATGCTTCACATCCTTTCTTTGAGCTAATAATAACAAAAAACAACAATAGTCATTATTATCTCATAATTATTATTATAACTAGCATTTGAATAGTGCTTTAAAGTTTGCAAAGCATTTTACACACGTCATCTCATTTGACCCGATAGGAGACATCAGTTCATTTTACAATCAGTGGACCTGAGTGACTTACCCTGTAGCTATGGATGAACTATATGTCTTAAAAACAATGTTATTTTTCTCATATAAGTATAGGAACATTGTAAGGCTTATTGGAAGCCAAGAAATATGGAAAGCTTTGAGATAGATTAGCCTTCAGAATAAATCCCCTCTGATTAATTATATGTAGATATATGTTCATATTTAGGCTACTGACCTATTATACCCTACTATTTTCCAGAAGCAACTCATTTACATCTTGTGTTTAAAAAGGAGTCACTGAAGACATAACTTCCCCCCACCCCCATTGGTATCTCCTTAGACAATGTCTAGTGAACTCTTATCTACAATTAAATTCATGCTGATCAAGTTAAGCCCACTACGTTGTCAAGAATTTACTTCTGTAGAGTCTATGTAACTTCCATAATCACAAATTTTACCCTTTAAATACGTACCACTTATTAGATGGATGTAAAGTAAGGAACAGTAGTGCAAGAATGAGTTTGATGATGGGAATGAAGTAATGAAAATTCTTTCCCAGTAGAGGATGCTTGCTCTGATGACAGAGTCAGTTGTGTAGTCTTTGTATGGGAAGAAAGCTAGATTTGTTTTCACAGCAACATGACTCTGAGGCCCTTAGCTACCCAAAACCTTAAATAATATTAAAAACCTCCTATGCAAAACTACTATAATTTCTCTATTTCTGGAATATTAGTACTTGATCATTCTTGAAATGTGAATCACTTAACTTGTGAACCCTTAACTTGATCTCCTGTTTAGTGAGCTCATTGTCAGCAGTTCCTAACTGAAGTCTGTAAAATGCCATTTTATAGCTTAAATAATAAGCTTGGTGGTTGCCACATAGTTTCTCTGACTTATCCAATCAGGCATCTTCCTCTCTCTCTTGCTTACTTTGGAAAAAAACTAGAAGAAAAATAGTAGAAAAGGGCCCTTCCTTTGTCCCTGTCACTTTATTTCTTTTGTATCTTGAATACTCCTCAGAATCCCTTCAATCCTCTTGCCCTTTTCCAGACATCGATTTTTCTTCCTGAGGATCCAATTACATCATCGTCACCTGTACTGACCCAGTCAACATGTTATTACCTTGCCCAAAGGAGAACCTCAGAGAAGTAGGTCTGCAACCTCAATGAATTAGCTGAGCTGTCCATGTACCTTTCACCTTGGGGCAAGCTCTAGATCTCCAAAGAATCTTGTTCTTAATTTTGCCTAATGTATTCCAAATCTTAGACCTTGAACCTTGTTCCAACTCTAAAAGGTACCACTGGATAACTTACTTTTTTAGGTAGGATGATAATTTAGGCTTGAAGAATTCTAAATTAAAAGGAGTTCATTTCTTTCATCTGTGACCTCCCTACACGAGGGCAGCCTAATAGGAACATAAAATGGAAAGGATGGTTCATGTCTTTTTTTCCTCCTCAAATTTAAACAGCCTGCTTATTGACTGCTTTAAAATGACCTATACTGATTTACTTCTTACCATGTTCACCTTTTCATTATGATAATTATAATTAATATTATTTATTATCGATCTCTACACCCAATGTGCTCCTGGGCCTTGCCATCTCCCTAACTCTCCTTTATGCCCTTCTTATCCACCCTGTAGCCAAAATCTCCTTTATGTGTTATCTTCCCCTGTGGTTGCTGTTTTTGCAGTAAAGTGCTTAGCATAGTGCCTAGTACATTGTAAGTGCTTTATAAATGTTAGGTATTGATAAAATTAATACTAAAAAGTTGGGAAGTGGGTTACTAATTGACCCAGGGTCACATAGCTATTAAGTATATGAGGTCAGATTTGAACCTAAGACTTCCTGACTCGGGCCTTGCACTCTGTTCACTGCACCACCTAGCTGTGAATTCCTTTAGAGTTATTCTTGCTGTTCAGTAGTTTTCTATTGTGTCTGACTCTTCAAGACCCCATTTGGGGTTTTATTAGCAAAGATACTGGAACAGTTTGCCATTTCCTTCTCCAGACCATTTTACAGATGAGGAAACTGAGGCAAACAAAGTTAAGTGACTTGCCCGGGGTCACACAGATAATAAGTGTGTGAGGCCTGATTTAATCTCAGGTCTTCCTGACTCCAGGCCTGGTGCTCTATACACTGTGGCTTCTAGTTTTTTCTAGTTGTATCCCTATCATTTAGCAAAGTGCTTTGGTGTGTAGAAATACTGATAAGGACCAGAGAGGAAATGGACTAGTGATTCCATTGATAAAGGGAAATTAGCAGATATAGAAACTCTCTCTACCAGGGCCATCAACCTCCTCCTTAGGAAATAGTCTCAAAGAATTGACTAGGTTAGTGATTTTGAACTCAAACAGAAACCAGGGTCACTAGTTTATGCAGATGGACCCTGCAGGCAGGGTATAAACTGAGTTTTAAAATAATTCCAAGGTTATGAATCTGGAGAATGGAACAATGGTGGTGCCTTTGACAGAAATAAAAAAGATTTGAAGAGGGGAAAAGATAGTATTATTCAGTTTGGGGCCTGATGAGTTTAAGATGTCTTTTGGACATCAAATTTTAAATATTCTTTATATAATTGGTAATGTGAGACTGAAGCTTAAAAAAATGAAATCCATGGTAACTAAGAAAAAGTACAGGGAAATGAGAAGAGAGAGGTTCTAGGAAAGAATATGGGAGTGTATTCACAGTTAGGAGGCATGGTATGGTTGATAATCCAAGAAAGGAGATGGAGAAAAAGCTATGTAGCAGAGTTACTCAGAGAGAAATGAGTGGCCAAAAGCATCATCTACTCCAGAGAGGGCAAGAAGAATAAGGATTAATAAAAGAGCATGAGATTTGGCAATTAAGAGAACACTGGCAACTTTAGAGAGAAAAGTTTTGACTGAGTCATGATCTTAAAGGGTCTTTCTCAAGTGCTTTATAAACATTGTTTTTTCAATCATTTATAATTAGCCAGTATGAACAAATAAATGACAGCATCAGAATACTACACTAGAAAGAACATTTACTCTGGAGTCAGAAGACCTGTGATCAAGTGGCAGCTTCAATGTTTATTGCATATGTAAACTGGGATAGTTACTGAACAAGTATTAATGAGCATCTGTCATGTACCAGTCAGTGCACTAGACAAAGAGGATGCAAAGAGAAAATTGAAATGGTCCTTAACTTCAAGTGACTTATTCCATTGAGGGAGATAATATGTGATATATAAGTATGTGTAAAATGCATGCAAAATCAATAAAAGGGAAATTAAGAAAAGAAAGAACTAGTAGCTGAGGGAGCAGAAAAGGCTTCATGTAGAAGGGGACACGAACTAAAATTAGAAAGAAATTAAGGATTTTAAGAGGTAGAAGAATGTTATATTGCATTACAGACATGGAAGGACAGCCTGTAGAAGGACAGAGTAAGAAGATGGAGTATTTATTATATATTAGCAACAGCACAAAGACCAGTTGGGCTACAGCACACTATGGAGTACAAGAACTATAGAAAATAAGGTAGGGTAGAGCCAAGTTGCAAAAGGCTTAAATTATCAGAGTAGGTTATGTTTAACCCTCACTTACCAGTGGACAGTCAGGTGGTCGAGTTGATGGAGCTCCAGCCCTGGAGTCAGGAGGAACTGAGGTCAAATGTGACCTCAGATAATTACTAACTGTGTGATCCAGTGAAAGTCACTTAGCCCAAATTCCCTTCACCCCGCATAAACAGGGAACCATTGGGCGTTTACTGGGAGTAGTAATGTGGACATTCCTGTGCTTAGTATACTCATTTTGTCCAGAAAATGTAAGATAAAATGGAAAGGAGGAACTTGAGGTAGGAATACCAATTAGGAAGAGTCAAAGGGTGACAAAAATTTCAACTATGTTAGAGATGAGGGGAAGGATGTCAGAGATATTGTAGAGGTGAAATCAACAAGACTTGGTAGCTAAGTGAATATATGAGAAAGAGTAGGGAGTTAAAGATGATTCTTTAACTAAAGATGATAAAAAATGTAAGCCTGGGTGACTGAAAGGATAGTAGTGCTTTCCTCAAGAACAGAAAAGTTCCCCCCCCCCCAAAAAGAAGGGTGGATTTGTAGGAAAAGATAGGAGTTCTGTTTTGGAAATGGAGAGTTTAAAATACTTATAAGCTATCCAGTTCAAAACATCCAATAGACAGTTGATTATGTAGGAATGGAAATGATAAGAGCAACTAGCATTCCATATATAAATTTGGAAGTCATGTGTATAGATATGATAGTTAAGTAAATGAGTGAAGTCACCAAGAAAATGAGCATAGAGAAGAAAGCCCAGGATCGAACTTTAGGGATACATCCACGGTTAGGAGGCATAACATGAATAACAATCCTGACAAAGAGGCTGAGAAAAGACAGTTAAACATGTAAACAAAGACCCCAAAAAGCAGTGTCATAGAAACACAGAATGGAAGGAAATGGTAAGGAAATAAGAATTTATATAGCATCTATCAGACACTGTGTTAAGCACTTTAAAAAAATAACTCATTTGACACATGTGCTACTATCATTCCCATTTTTCAGCTGAAACTGTGGCAAATAGAGACAAAGTGACCTATTGTCACATAGTTTGTTATTGTCTGAGACCAAATTTCAACTCAATTCTTCCTGGCTTGAGGATCTCCAGATGTCTGGAGAGAGTGTCCATGAGGAGAGGGTGGTCAGCAAAGTCAATTGTTCTAGAGAGGTCAAAAAGGAGGAGATTTAAGACCAAATCATCATACTTGGGGATTTAAGAGATCATTGGTAAGTTTGATAACACCCTCCCTAGGCATCAGTTTCCTTTTCTAACAAATGAGAGGGTTGGACAACAAGGTCTTTTCAAGTTCTAAATTTATGTCCCTATGATACTATTTCTTCTTACTGTTGCTTAAATAATGAAATAGAACATCAGCTTTGGACTAGATAACCTTTAATGTTTCTTCAAATTCAAAGATTCTACTATTTGATGACTTTTTATATAGTTGTATCACTTTCATTAACATCTGTGCACATTAACTTTAGCTGTTTACAGTTTAGATCACTATAATCAGCAAACAAAACAGGTCACTAAAAGAATGCAGGTAGAATCTGGATTGCAATGTGAAAGGAAAGGGATGCTACAGAGAAAATTCCTGCATGAGGTGCATAGTGGACCTCTCCAAGGTCCCTTCCAACCATAAGATTCTATAATCCTATAGAGTAACTCCTCTACAGAAAATACTTTGGAAAAATAAGAGTTGGAGAAGCAGATTCCCAAGGGAACTGAGTATGCACATGTCAAATAAAGTTGAAAAACATTTATTAAGCACCTAATGTGTGCTAGACACTGTGCTACATGTTAGGGATACAAGAAAATATAAAAATAATCCCTGATCTCAAGGAATTTACAGATTAATACAGGACAAGGGGGAAGGAGGAGCGTGCAAACAATGATATACAAAGTTAATGTGTACAAGATAAAGTGAAAATAAGGAAAGCTATCTTGGCAAATGTTGAATATTAGCTGGAATTTAGAGGAAACCAATGAAGCAAGATGGTAGAGAGGAGGAGAAAAGCATTCCAGACATAAGGACAGCCAATGAAAATTCATGCATTTGGGAAATGGAGTACGCATCTGAGAAATGGCAAGGAGGCCATTATTATCACAGAATAAATAAAGAGGAGTAAGATATAAGAAGATGGGAAAGGTAGGAAGCAGATAGGTTATGAAGTGATTCCAAAGAAATATAATCTTTGTGTCTGAAGGTTAGTAATAAATTTTAAATCTACAACCCAGTAATCCTTTTTAGTTCCCACACCAAGAAATCTTTCCGCTTTTCTGCAAATGAAATTATTCCGTTTTTTGAGAGCAACTTTCCTTCTTGGTTCAAGTTCTATGATCCTACAATTCATGGTATTAAGTCTCTTTTATACCCCTTTTTGCACAGTCTCAAAGGAGAGATAGTGACCTCAGAGGTCACATAGTACAACCTATAACTGAATATATATGTATATATATATATATACACATAATGCATATACACACACACCACACACACACACACACACACACACACACACACACACACACACACACACACACACACACATATATATATATCATTGTAAAGTTTTTGAAAAACTTCACATTTTTTGTCTCATTTGTATCCTGAGAGTAGTTTCTATTATTATTACCATTTTTCAGATGAGGAAACTGAAGTAGAGAGAAGTTAAATGACTTGCCCTTAATCAAACAACTAGTAAGTGTCTGAAGCAAGATCAGAACATAAGTCCAGTTCCACAGAGTCCAAGCCTTTTCCATTGCACTGCACTACAAGATATCATCTAGCCTTCTCTTGAAGATCTCCAGTGAGAGGGAACTCATTTAAAGATAGCTGCTTAGAACAAGAGGGAGAGAACCTAGCTACCCCACACTTACTCCAGCAAAAAACATAAAATTCATACCAAACTGAATAGTGATCAATAAATCCAATAAGAAACTATGGTAAGTGATTTCCTTCATGCCAGACTTATGGAAAAAGTCATCAAGAAGACTATGGACAATAAGAAAAGGGACCACCAGCAAAAACAGTGCCAGCACAGGCAACCAAGCCAATGGCAGCAGGGAGTGACCAGAAAGAAGCTAGAGAAATATGTAGCTTGCAAAGAGTCAGAAAGAACAGAGGGCTTCCTGGAGAGTGTCTCAGGGTAAGGACCTTCAAAGTCCTGATGGAGCAATACAGTGATAGCCTGTGTGGTAGACCAGCATTCAAACCAGAATACTTAAGGTCCAAGGGCTCTGGGGTCCCTATCACTCTGCCTTGAAATAGCTTAAAGAGCCCCGAAGATTCAGCTTTCTAAAACTCGAAGGTCCAGGAGACCCTAACTTTAGGAAGTACAAGTTAGTACAGGTCTCAAGTGATCCAGGCTAAGGACAAACACTTCACCCAGAAGAAGAGCAGGGAATAATCACTTGCCCTGGCATAAAACTCCAGTTCAGAAACTAAATTTGAAGAAATAAGGAGAAAAAAAGATGCAGATTTGTAATTTTTAAAAAATTGCATGTTTAGCATTCCCCAAAGGAAGAAAGGATGATTCCATAAGAAAAATTGAGATTCAAAAGGGAAAAAAGTATTAATTTTTCACAAGGAATACAAACATAAGTAGGAAAATGATAAGAAATAGAAAATAAATGAAAACTCTATAGGAAATATTTAGAATGAGTTTAGCAGAGAAAGAGGTAAATGTGCCAAAGTAATAGCCTCCCTGAAAACTATTGGCCAAATAGAAATCGATGACTCCATTAGCAACAGGGACTATTAGAACAAAACCAAAAAGTTAAAAAAGAAGCACTGATACAAAAAACAACTGCCCTAGGAAACAGACAAAGAAATTATAATTTAACAACTATTAGACTATGATACCATAAAGACAGTGCCTTGGCACTACATTTTAAGAAATCAAGGGGGTGGAGCCAAGATGGTGGTGTGGAAAGATGCACATACTCTAGCTGTTTCCCCACAAGAAAGTAAAGAAAGACTCTCAACAAATTCTAGAGCAGCAGAAGCCACGGAATGATGGAGTGGAGGAGATTTCCAGCCCAAGGTGACCTGGAAGGCCAATTGGAAAGGTCTGTCCCTCCAGACATGGAGTGGAGCACAGCCCAGCCTTAGCCCTGTGGTGCAAGGAGGAGCAGGGCTGGAGCAGGCCTCGGGGGCCAAATCCCCAGCAGCAGCAGAGAAGATTCACAGATCTCTTAAACCACAAATGCCAGGGGTAGCTTCAAAGGTCAATGAGAGAGCTTTTTCACCTCTGGGACAAGGGAACAGGGTCTTCCCCTAGCCCCAGCCCCAGGCAGCAGTGGTGGTGGTGGCAGCAGCAGGCATTGTGGGAGCCTCAGCTTAAAGACCCTGGGAGAATTGAGTATCTGATCTGAATCTCAGCCACAAGGAACTAAGAACTTACAGGTCCCCAAAGTATACTCTGCTCTTCACAAAACACCCAAAAGTCAAATAACTGGTTGGGAAAATGCCCAAAAAAGAGAAAAAATAAGACTATAGAAGGTTACTTTCTTGGTGAACAAGTGTTTTCCCCCATTCTTTCAGATGAGAAAGAACAATGTTTACCATCAAGGGAAGACATAAAAGTCAAGGCTTTTGCATCCAAAAGCTCCAAAATAAATATACAATGGTCCCAGGCCATGGAAGAGCTCAAAAAGGATTTTGAAAATCAAGTAAGAGAGGTAGAGGAAAATTTGGGAAGAGAAATGAGAGCGATGCAAGACAATCATGAAAAGCAAGTCAGCAGCTTGCTAAAGGAGATGCAAAAAATGCTGAAGAAAATAACACTTTTAAAAATAGGCTAACTCAGCTGGCAAAAGAGGCTCAAAAAGCCAATGAGGAGAAGAATGCTTTAAAAAGCAGAATTAGCCAAATAGAAAAGGAGGTCCAAAAGCTACTGAAGAAAATAGTTCTTTAATAACTAGAATGCAAGGTGTTTTGGGGTGATGCAAGGGGAGAGACAGGGAGAAAATTTGGAACTCAAAATTTTGTGGAAATGAATGTTGAAAACTTAAAATAAATTTTAAAAAATCGAATTAAACTGCCAGGGTTCATTAGCTCGAAAAGGCAGAGTGAAAAGGGAAAAAGACCTACCAATCATTACTTGAAAGTATAAACAAAAGGAAAAGTCTCCAAAATATCATAGCCAAAATGTAGAGCTTTCACAGTAAAGAAAAAATGGTGCAAGGAAGAAGAAAGAAACACTTCAAACTCCAAGGAAAAAGACAAGATCACACATAATTCAGCAGCTACCACCATATAGGAGTGGAGAGCTGATAATATAATATGGCAGAATTTAAAGGACATAGACTTATAACGAAAAATATCTTACCTTGCAAATCTAAACATAATGCATTATGGGGAAAATGAATCTTTAATGGTATGTAGAATTTTAAAAATTTTCTGATGTAAATATTTGTACAAGGAACAACATTTTAATATAAATACACACATGTGTATGTATATACATATATAGGTGTACACACATATATGTATATACATAGAAAATTTAGAAATACATAAGAACTCTAATCAATATAATGACCAATCATGTCTTCAGAAGACCTATTATGAAGCATTTATCTTTGTCCTGACAGAAAGGTGATCATGTGATACAGAAAACATTTTTTGGACATGATCATTTAACCAGATTCATCTAGCTTTACTATTCTTATTTGTCACAAGAGTTGTTTTCTTCCTTTATCATCCTGCTTTTAATTGGGGAGAAGTTTAAAAGTGACAATGCTAAAAAACGAGGGCCACCAAAACATTGTAATGCAGAGAACAAAAATAAAAATTAAATGCAGAAGAAAGCATAGAATAGAAGAAAAAAAATTGAAAGTAATAAGTATAATTTTCATATAATTAAAAAAAAGCCAAATGGTATGAAATTTTGTGTCCTGTTGTATATATAGAAATGTTAGGGGAATACTTAAATTCATGATAAAAATAAAATTATATTTAAAAAAAATACAGAGTCGATAAAACTTACAATCCAATCCTGCCTTAGATTTCTACTAACTTTATGCCTGGGAAAGTCAGTTAACTTCTTTCTTCCTTAGTTTCCTTATATCTAAAATGATGACCAACAACATCTGGAATACTTTCACAATCATGTTATGTAAAGTACTATACAAATCTTTGGTATTATTATTAACTCCTATGTGATCGGAGAAATATCCTAACCTTACCCACTATGCAAGTTAGGCTACCTTTTTCTTAAAAGGTATTGAGACCAACTTTATGACTCCTTGGTTAGCTGAAAGGACTAAAGATTTAAACTGTAATATTGTTTCTTTATTAAATGAGTACAAAAGCAGGGATGAAGTAGTTCCAGGGTCATTCTGATGTCTATCTGATGGATTACCATGTAGCTACACTCAGCTAAATCAACCTGTAGTATCCTCAGCTTCAATACATGTTGAATATCACTTTGCTATTATTAAGTAAATCTCTCTGTTTCTGTGTGTGTGTGTGTGTGTGTGTGTGTGTGAGAGAGAGAGAGAGAGAGAGAGAAAGAGAGAGAGAGAGAGAGAGAGAGAGAGAGATTCTGACTCTGTCTCTCTATCTCAGTCTCTGTCTCTCTATCTCTCATCTCTCTCTTAATTGAGCTGGCATTTTGTTCTCATTTTGTTCCAATATGAAGTAAAAATTCTTGGCTTGAGTCCGGCATATTCCAGAGTATCCTGAAACAGCTCATTCCATCGTTGGCTAGATCTACTAGGACATTTTTTCTTCTATCAAGGACAAATTTGAGTCTCTGCCACAGATAGGATTTACTCCTAGTTCTGTCTTTTGAAGGCGAAAAAGAACAAATTTAATCTCTCTTCAACATGATAACCCTGTAAGTACGTGACAACAATCATTATGTCTCCCATAAATATCACTGTTTCAGGCTAACAATCCCAGTGTTAGAATCGTCTCCCTACGGCATAATCTGGAGGCTATTCAGCATTCTGGCTCTCTCCCCTAGACACTCCCAATTATCAGTGGCCTTTCTAAAATGTGGTACCTGGGATTGGACCCAAAACTTCCGATGTGACCCAAGCAGAAGCCATATCACCTCTGTGCTCTAGACTTCTCCTTAAAGCGAGTTCATAGTAGAAAAGCAGTATTTTTTGCTCTGCCTTATATACACATATTTGTGCATGTATATTTTATTTTTAAAAGGGAAACGTTTTTACAAAAAGTTAAACCATTTGTGTTGCATTATGTCTATGTCGTTGGTGTTCAGTCATTTTTCAGTTGTGTCTGACTCTCTGTAACCTCATTTGGGTTTTCCTTGGCAGGAATACCAGAGTGGTTTGCCATTTCCTTCTCCAGTTCATTTTTTACAGATGAACTGAGGTAAACAGAGTTAAGTGACTTGTCCAGGGTCACGTAACTAACGAGTGTCTGAGGTCGTATTTAAACTCAGGAAGACCAATCTTCCTGTCTCCGTGCTCTGCTCTATCCCCTGTGTCACACCTATACCTATGGTCTAATCCTGTGCATGTTGAAACTGATGCATCATATACCTTTGTAGTTATAATATGGAAAGTCTATCATGCAACGCATAGGTTATACTTGTCTCCAGACACCAGTATTACAATGGATAGATAGAAAGTGTTTCTTCTTTATAAAATCCAGAAGATAGAACTCACCAGGGGGACACTGAGATGCATCCTCAACATATAATGCTTCCCATCATTTCAGAAGATTCAGAAAAAAGTAATTCTGCTTAAAAGGCTCTTTTAATCACTGGTACCTGCAAACTCATTCTTTAAGTGTCCTTTCAGTGCTAGGTAAGGTTATTTCATGTTAACTGCACAATTAACTCATGTCATCAATGAAATTTTTTCATTTGAATTAGGTCCCTCGTTCCTATAAAATGAGAATTTCCTTCATTTGCTGAAGTCTTCCAATTACTTTCCAAGTTGAGTTAGTAGTGCACTAAACTTTTATTTTCAGAGAAATGAGTTCAAACTGAGGTCACCAATGGAAATGAGTTGAGTGATTTCACCCTACTCTTCAAAGGTGTCTGAAAAGTTATATCTATTTCAGTTTATTTTACAAAGAAACACAAAAAATAAACAATAACAAAAATAGTACATAAATGGCAGGTCATTTCAGCTCAATTTCCAGGACTCACTGATGTAAACTTACTTAGGATCAAATCTGTTGTGATGCCTTAGATTTCCAGGTACTCAAGGGAGCAGCTTATTGGAAAGTAGAGAAACCACAGTCCTGTATAAACTATACCCTACCTAGGTCCAGGTCAGTGTGACTGTGATTAACAGGAGCAGGTCACCGGAATCAGAATTCTTTATTGGGAAAAGTCAGGTGAGTAGTCATCGGCAAAGCCTCTCTGGAAAGCAGTTGAGAGAGATACGATAGAAGGAGTTTCTCTTTCTCTCTCCATATATGTATATTATGTATATATATATGTATGTATACATGTAATATATGTATTGCGTGCATATATATGGAGAGAGAGAGGAAATCTGGAACCAATAATATTACTTGTCCACTACCCATGCAATCTCCCTGTAAATCACTTTCCTTAAAGATCAAGGAAACAGTTCGAGGACCAATGAGGCTGGCTACTTAGTATCTAAATATACTTTTAAAAGTTTTATCTATCCCAGTTTGTTTAAAAAGAAACATAGAGGATAAAAACAACAATCCCTTTTTCAGGAAGGATGGAAGACATTATTTGTCAGACAAGCTGGGGGATGGCTCTGAGCTAAGAATGGGCAAGAACAGCCTAAGAGCGAGTTAGCCAGCACACATGCCAAAGATAGACTCCCCATCAAATCAGGTCAGGAACAGGGAAACATTTAGGTAGGAATCAATGCTCAGATGTAGAAAATATAGACATGGGGTCAACCTACTGTGTCTGGATAAGCATACTAGGGACCAGTCTGAGGGAGCCAGGCTGTCTTCCTGAAGGGCAAATTGTATTGATGCTGCCTTTCAAAGGCATAAAAATTTCCGCTCTATCTTGCCCTTTGGCAGAAGAAAGGGGTTTATCCTAGTCACTCTGTGCAGAAGCAGCATCCTCTTCAAGACAGGAAATTTCTGAGCCTAGCATGGGATGCCATACTGTTTCTTCAGAGGAGATAGGAAATTCTAGAAGCCCAGATCACAATCTCCTCTAAAACATGATGGATATCACTGCCCCAAGGTAAGAGCCTTGGCACTAAAAAGAAAGCCCTGGTCTTGGTTCCTCACATCCCTAAAAAATCTCAGCATCATACATTTCTGACAGGTAGTATGCCATAGAGGTAACATCATTCAGAGCTATCCTTGAAACTAAGAACAACTGAGTTCAAGTCCCATATCTGAGGCATCCTACTTGTGTGACCCTGGCCACGTAATTTCATTTTGCTAGGCAATCCTCTAAGACCATAAATTGTTTACCTGCTTTGGCAGAGGGAATATTCTCAGCTCAGGGTCCTATATCAATGAAGTCATGTATTCAGTCCATATGTCTATCTCTCTCAGAGATTTAGAGGTGGAAAAGACCTCATAAGGCCATTCAGTTCAGTCTCATCATTTTACCGAAAAGGAAACTGAGACTCAAGGAGGTTATGTGACTTGAAAAACATCACACAGGCAGCAAATTTCAGTATCAAGGGTAGGACTGAACCAAGGTATTCTGGCTCCAGAATTGCTGCTCTTTCTACTGTACCACAGTCAAATTGATTTTTTCATCTTTAGTCTGTGTCAGTGGTTCAATAATCAACTATTTTTGTCATTAAATAATCTAGTGCGACCAGAGTGGAAAGTCCGTGCCTCAGTGCTCTATCCATTTTCCCCATGATCTTTTCACCTTAAGTTTCTAGTTTATAGAAAAGAGTCTCCTGATGGGCAGTTACTGAGTCAGAATCACACATTGCACTTAATAATATTCATATAGTCTATAATGGAGATCAAAACATCTGGGGTGAAGTATTTGTTAGAATTCTGAAACTAGACCCAGTTTATTGCAACTCTCAAAGAGTGGGGTTAACCACCAAAATTATTTCTTTATTATCCTTGTTTGGTACAGAAAATATGATCACATATGTGTTAACTCTAAGTGGTTACTCATGGTAGACAATCAAGAAATATTGATTCCACTGAATTGGATAAACACAATACAGACAACATCTGACAACTTTGAGAGAGTGCCTTCGAGACGCAGGATCTTTCAGCTACCTCAGACGTATAAAGGTTCTTCCTCTCATGGGGACAGATGGTAGAGAGCTCTTAGGGTGACAACTTTAAGGAAAATGAAATCATTTTATATTGTACGATCACAGGTACCCTTCACAATGCTCCCCTCAAAAAAATCCTTGAGAAATTGTTCATGCACTCAGAATCTTTTTTCTTTAAACAAAGTGAACTCACTGCTGTGATGGGGAGCATTTGTTATTGTCATAGCAGAAGGTAAACTATTTTCATAAATATGCAAATATCTCCTACTGGACCACTGTAATATTTCCAACAACTCTGCTGTAGCGTCTGTCTGCTTTGAATCTGATGACATTAAAAAGAAGGATAAAGTGCAGAGCATGCAGCCCAGGAAAGCGAGCAATTAGAACGTAGTATAGGGAGCAAAACTGGGATATTAAGAGCTACAAAGATAACATGTGTTTAATTTGATCTTTCTCCAAGTGTGAGGACATCTGAAAATGAGCTGTTTCTACAGAATAAAATGGGAGTGAGGAGGAAATGTCCCTTATTTTGTTATTAGATTTTTTTTAATCCATTCAATGTTTTGAAGTTGGAGGAAAGCTGTTACTTTTCAGAAAATGTGAAACCCTGGAGATAGTCTTAAAGGTAGACATAGCAAGTAATTATCTATATGGTGTGATCTTACAAGTAAGCCCCCTTGTTTGAAAATATTTCTCCCACAGATGCCTGAAATTCCACCATTAACTTTAGGTTAAGTATTGTTCTACTATTGTCCCTCTATTGCCATTAAAATAAAAGCAAAGTGTATCTGAGAGTAACATATTTATCCAATAATACTGTAATGTAAAAGAATTTATCCTTGGTCTTTGATAAGATCTAAGGTGAATGAGAGCACAGGGTTGGTGAGAGAACAGAAAAGGGGAAGGGTTAATGAATGGATCTGAGAGTGCACTTAAAGAGAAAACTTCAGCACTAAATACAAATTCATTGAGTTGAACACTTTTGTCCCATTGAACTTGGAAAGTGATAAACAAACTATTATGGAAGGGAGAAAAAAAAATGTTTCCAGCATTTTTCTACGTTCTCTGGGTGTTTTTATGCTCTGCTTTCCCCTCTCTGCTTCAAAAAAAAAAAAAAATCACTTTACCTTTATAGGATCTACAAATCTTCCTCCATGGAAGAATACTATTTTAGATATTCACCTGAATTAAATTAATATTTATTAAGTGTCCACTATTTGCAGGACACTCCACTAACTACTGGCATTACAAAAGTAGAAGGAAGGTGGTCTAGAGAACATTGTGGAAGAGTCACAGTTACTACAAACATTCTGACTTTGTCTTACTCCATAATGGCAATCCTTCATCCTAATTAGAGATGGAATGGTGAAATTCCAGCTAGAGAGCTAGAAAGAAGCATTTTTTGACAGAGTAGGGTAATTTTTTAAAATGAATTCTCAAGAATATGTCTCTTTCTCTATTTACTATCTAGGGAATATCTAATATATTTAATAATTTTTAATAAGTACAGAAATACAAATCAAAGAACTCTGAGATTTCATCTCATGCCTTTCAGATTCATCCATTCTAGATTCATTCATTCATTTGACAAGCATTTTTAAGTGGCTGCTATGTGCTATGTGGTAGGTATGTGTTCAACAAAATAAAAAGTAGTCCCTGACTTCAAAGAGCATGCATTCCTTTGAGGGTAATAGAAAAGAAGCCCAGAATATTGTGTTTAGGGAGGGATTATAGAGAGTCATCAATAACAGACAATTGATTCTGGACTTTATTCAGGAAGTGATGGGGAGTACTGAAAGTGTTTGATCAATGGAATAACATGGTCTACACAATAAGAAGATTTCTCTGGATACAATGTATAGGATGTATTGGAGAGGGTACACAATAAATTCTTGCCTTTAATCTGCCCATTAGTAGACTCTTGCAGTCTCCTATACAATATGAAATAAGGGTGAAACTTAGATGATTGGTTTACCTTAATCTACACTGAATCCATAGCCTCCCTATTTCAAGTTGAATAGGACATTTCATCATGAGTGTGCTAGAACTGTAGTTGGCCATTGTGCTGATCAGAGTTCCCTAGTCTTTCCAAGGTGTCTTTACAATATTGATATTGTAAAATTTGTTCTCCTGGTTTTGTTCTCATCATTCTGCTCTAGTTCATACAAGTCTTTCCAGATTTCTCTGAAATCATCTTTATCACTTCCTATAGCACAACAATATTTTATCACGTTCATATACCATAACTTGTTCTGCCATTCTCCAACAGATGAACACTCTTTCAGCTTCCTTTTGTTTTTTGCCCACAGTAAAAGAGTTGTTTTAAATTTATTGTATATATGAGTCCTTTCGAGCTCTTTGGGATATAGACCTAGAAGTGATATTACTGGGTCGAAGAGTATGCACAGCCTAATAACTTTGGGGTCATACTTCCAAAAATTTTCCAGAATGACTAGACTAGTCCACAGAACAGTATAATAAATATACCTGTGTGATAGCTAAATGACACAGTGGATGGTGTTCCAGGTCTGGAGGTAGGAAGATGGGAGTTGAAACCCAGCCTTAGATACTTACCAGTTACCTGACTCTCCATAATTACCTAACTCTGTTTATCTCAGTTTCCCCAACTGTAAAAAGAAGATCATGACAGCACCTACCTTGAAGGGTTGTTGTGCAGATCAAATGAGATACTATTTGTAAAGAACTTAGCACCATGCTTTACATAGATATAGGTGCTATAGAAATACTTATTCTCTTCCCTTTCCTGATTTTCCCACAGTCCCTCCAGAATTTGTCATTTTTCTTCTTTTTTTATCATTTTTGTTCATTTGAAGGCTATGAGGTAGAATATCAGAGTTGTTTTAATTTCTAATTCTGTATTAGATTAACAGCAATTCTTCATATGGCTATTGATAGCTTTAATTTCTTCCTCTTAAAACTGCCTTTTTGGAGAGGATTCTGGGAAGATGGTGGAGTAGGTTAGAAATTTCCAAATTTTCAAGACATTTCCCCACAAAAGAGATAAAATAGCACCTTAGGGCAAACAAAGTGTGGGTAAAAATAAATAAGAACTGGGGCACAACAAGGGTCTTCCTGGGACAACTTGAGGAGATCAGAAGAAAAATCCTAAAATAGTATTTGGTCCCCATGAAGAGTAAATGCTTCCAGTCTAGATTCTGCTTTAACAACCAGCAGCAAGCCCTGGGGTTAGTTGGTTTGAGGGGGTGTCTCAGCCCCAAACACAGGAACTTTCATCCCAGGATAGTGAAGGGAATTGGGCTATTTTAGCTGGGAAAGATCAAGGAAACTTCTTCTGACTAGGGATTCCAGACCCTTCTGTGCTGCAAAGAGCAGCAGGGGGAAAGAAAGAAAGAACACATGCCAGATGAGTGCCAAATCAGTGAGGCAGAAAGCCCCTGACTGCAGGTACTTACAGGTGTTTGGAGGTTTGGCTTTGGTTCTAGGCAAGAGGGGAGAACTGAAGATCTGGGGCAAGAGGCACTTTCCCCATACCCCAGGGACAGAGGTAATCACAAAAATTAAGCTATTACCACAAAAATTGCACAGGGAAAGGAGAAAGAATCCAATCATAGAAAGCTGTTGTGGGAATAGAGAAGACCCGGGATTCATCTTCAGTGGAGGATACTTAAGTAAATAAACCCCCTTCTACTCCAAAGAGTAATGTTAAATGGTCCCTTGCCCAAAAAGAATTCATAGGAAATCTTTAAAAAGACTTTAAAAATCAAATGGCAGATATGGGCAAAAAACTAAAAATAAAAAAAGATTAAGAAAAGAAAGTCAACCAATTAGAAAAGGAGATCCAGAGTCTTAAAGAAGAAAATGACTCCTTGAAAATTAGAATTGGGCAAGGCAAAGTCAGTGAAATCATAACAGATCAAGAAATAATTGAACAGAATATAAATAATGAAAAAATAGAAGAGAAAGTGAAACATCTTAAAGGAAAAGCAGCAGATCTGGAGAAAAGATCAAGAAGAGAAAACATAAAAATAATCAGACCAACTGAAAACTATGATCAAGGAAAGAATCTCAATACGATGATGCAAGAAATAATTAAAGGCAATTGTACTCAAGCATTAGAACAAGGAAGGGGGGAAGTAGAAATAGAAAAAATCCATCAATAACCACTTAAAAGAGATCCTATGAGAAAACTCATAAGAATAGTGTACTCAAATTCCAAAGCCCCCAGCTCAAGGATAAAATATTAAAAGCAACAAAAATAAAACAATTTAAATATGATGGTGCCACAATTACAATCACACAAGACATTAAAGGACTATAGATCTTGGAGTACTATGTATTGAAGAGCAAAAGAACTGGGGCTCCAGCTGAAATCATCATACCCACCAAAGTTAAGCATAATTCTGAATGAAAAAAATGACATTTAATCAACTGTCAGACTTTCAGGACTTTGTTCATAAAAAACTGAATTAAATAGATTTGACATACAAGTGACAAGACAAACATAAGGTACATACCAAAGACTGATTATAAGGGAGTCAATAAGGTGAATTAGTAACAAGTTTACTTTTTACATATGTAAAATGCAAAGCATATGTCTAAGATCATCAATTAATAATTTCTAATAGGAAAGACTGGGGTAAACTTGAGTATGATACAAATTTAAAAACTAAAACCATTTAGGAGCAGTAAAAATGAGTAATTATTTTATACAAATGAGGTGCAAGAAGAATTGATACAGAGGAATTAGATGGGGGAGGAGGGCTGGTAATTCTGATAACCTACTTTCATCAGAAATGGGTCTAAGAGGGAACAATACTTATATATTTAGAAGAATATAAGTCTTCTAATTTCGGAAGAAATAAAATGTCAAGGGGATAAGGAAGGGGGAAAGGACAAGGGAAGGATCTTCAGAGGGGAGGGTGAGGGAATAGTTATAGGGAGCTATAGAAAGGTGCTTAGATTTATGGGAATGGGAGGATAGGAAGGAATCCTTGAAGAGGAGGCAGGAGGGATAAAAAATGTTATATGCACAAATATAAAAATAAAGATCAGGAGAAGAATTTGCTTGGGAGAGCATATGTCTATTTATATATGTATGTATATGTATATGTATATGTTTATATCTATAGTATATTCCCATTTAATTGTAGACTTCTGGGAGAAGAACAAAATAAAAAAGTGCACAGCAGAGAACAAAAGAAAATTTCCAAGGAAACAAAGAAAAGATGAACAGTTCTCAACATAATGTGTACTGTTTATCATGCAAGCTTTCTTGAAATGAAAATTTATTGGTACATATTTTCAATCCTTTCTAATGTTCTGCTAGGCACATGACATGCTTTTTTCCCCCTTTCTTTGTTTTTAAGTTCCTGGGGGCAGTTAGGTGGTGCAGTGGATAGAACACCAGTGCAGGAGTCAGGAGGACCTGAGTTCAAATCTCACCTCAGACACTTGACAGTCACTAGCCGTGTGACCTTGGGCAAGTCACTTAACCCCAATTGCCTCATGCTGGATCATCTCCAGTCATCCTGATGAATATCTGGTCATTGGATTCAGATGGCTCTGGAGAAGAAGTGAGGCTGGTGACCTGCACAGCTCTCCCTCACTTAGAACAAAGTCAAGTGCAAGTCAAGTCATCATTTCTCTGAAGGCAAGGTCTTCTTTGACAACAAAGGACGAATACACAATCAGCTATTGATTGCCAAATCCAAAGCCTTCTCAATTCTTAGCCTTCTTCACCTTTCTATAATATTTGACACTATTGATTATCCTCCTTTTACATATTGTTCCCTTTCTTGGTTATTTTGATGTATCATTTCCTTCCTTGGTTATTGTCTCCTAGCTCTCATTCTACCTTCCAATCCCTCCTTCTCAGTCTCCTTTGCAGGATCAAATATTTGTCCTACCCTTTATGTATGGACATGCCACAGGAGTATGCCCTGGGCCCTCTTCTCTTTTTCTCTTTATATTGTCTTTCTTGGCAATTCCGTTAGTCCTCAAGTATTCAAACATCACCTCCATGGAGATGATACATCTAACCCCAATCTTTTTCCTGAACCCCTGTATCATATCTCCAAGTGACTATTAGAATTTACACTTGGATTTCCCATAAACATCCCAAACTCAACTTGTTTGATACAGAACTCATTATCTTTCTTCCAAAACCCTCTCCTTGTCCCAAATTTTCAATTTCTGTTGCGACACCACCATCCTTCCAGTCACCCATGTATGTAATGTTAGACTTTTTCTTGACTCTTTCCTCCCTCATCCCTCATATGAAGTCAGTTTTTAGGCCAGCTTTCACAATATATCTCACATCCATCTTTGTCACTCCATTTACATGACTATCTCCCTGATTTAGAGCCTCATCACTTGCTACCTGGACCATTACACCAACAATTAGGTTTCTTTTCCAGCCTGTAGTCTCCCTTAAAAAAAATTCCCTAACACCTGACAAATTACTATTCCTAAAGCACAGTTCTTGCTATGTCATTGTCCTGCTAAGGGAACTCCAGTGGCTCCCTCTTGCCTTTAGTATGAAAAACCCCAAGTTCCTCTGTTTGGCTTTTAAAGTCCTTCAAAATCCAAGTTCAGCCCACCTTTTCAGGTTTATTGCACATTATTCCCTTTCATCCATTTTATGTTCCAGCTAAAACTTCCTCGTATATCACATTTTATTTCTCATTGCCCTGCTTTGGCATAATTTGTTCTTCATACTAATAATGGGGCCCTCCTCCACTCAAATGCTACCTCCTATAGAGAGCCTTTCCTGATCCCTTGAATTGCTAATGCCCTCACCCCTGGATTTTTTTAAAATATATTTTGAATTTGATTTTCTATATTTCTCTCCCAAATGAAGGTAAGTTCCTTAAACATAGAGACCATTTTATTTTATCTTTCTATCCCCAGGGCCTACCCTGGCACATTACCAGCACTTAGCAATTGGCTAGTGAATTCAATGTTGCTGCAAAGAGCAACAGCTCCACATTAGCCATAACATACTTAGCCTGACTCAAGTTTAAAGAGTTTGCCCCATTATGACTTGGATCTACTTTTCCAGCCTTATTTCACCTTCACGAACTTTTTACTGCAGCCAGACAGGATCGCTAACCATTTCTTCAACTCAAGGTCCTCATACAGGTCATTTTATATGCCTGGAATGCTTTGTTGCCTAAATCTCAAAATCTTTGTTATCCTTCAAGGCACAACTCATGTGCGTTTTCTTTCCTTCAACCTTCCCATATTTCCTCCAGTCTAGTGTAATCTTTCTCCTCAATTTTCCTTTTTCTATACTTATTTGTGTCTCCTCCAAAAGAATGAAAGCTGTTTGAAAGCAATATCCATAGTACCCAGCATATTGTCTTGCAATAATATAGAGCTTTAAGATTTACAAAGAGTTTTACAAATATCATCTCATTTGATCTTCATAATAACCCTATGAGAAAAGTGCTCATATTATTTCCACTTTTGCAGATGATGAAACAGAAATTCAGAAAAGTTAAGTGACTTAACCAGGGTCACACAGCTAATAAATTCATGAGACAGGATTTGAATGCTGTTCTTCCTGACTCCAAGTTTAGAAATCTATTCACTATGCTACCTGGCTACCTCACAGTCATCTTTTTATGTGTCATGAGGATTTAATAAATGTTTGTAGAATCACATTATTGTTGAATAGCTGATTCCTTTTTCCTGAACCCTGTTTGCCAACACATAGAAACCAATGTGACTCAGTTAGTATTTTTTTCAAATGGCTGAAGATCACTTGACATGAGTTTATTTTCATTTCCTCCATGGTTGTTTAGAGTTTGCATCATATAGTTTAGCATAATGAGTTCATCAGTAAAGTGTCTACACTTGCCATTACTCAAAGTCCAGGGAAAAACAGAGTCAACAGGGAGTTAAAAAGTATGGTCAATGCCAGTCTGAGCGACATCTATCCAGCTGGGTTTATTGTCATGCTTCTGGTGCAGTATGGGTAGTTTTAGCCTCTTTCCATCCAGCTCCAGGCTTCAGGATATCCAATTTGAATCATGTTATCACTATGATAAACATTGATTTTTCTGCAGTTATCAATAAACTCAGGTGTCATTCTAACAACAAAGTCAAGAAAGACTTTCATAGTTCATAAAATAAAGCAGGGAAAAGCCTGCTTGTTTGTCTATATCGGCACAACATTTTTTTTAAGGGGGCAGAGTGGAAGGGGGAAGAAATAATAACAAAGGGAACCTGGAATCAGTGGGAAACTTCATTTTCCTTAATTAGCATATTTAAGTGAAGCTTAGAAACTGCTCCTTCCCTGAAACATTGCATTTTATTAAAAGCTGTTTAGAGCTCATAACCATTCTGCTGATTTTCTCAAAACACGTTCTCCTTATAGGCCAGTGCTAAACTGTGCATATGAAATGAGCTTAGCTTAATGTCGTGTTAAAAGAGTTTGGTCTCCAGAGCTGTCTGTCTTCTTAATAATATGTAATCATACTCCATCTATTTAGTTTTCATTTAACTTGCCCCATGCAGGCAATGAATCCAGTTTAATTAAATGTGCCTTTAAATAGTCAAACAGCACTCGTTTGCACCTAGCAAGCCTCCATTCCATCCTTTTAGGACCCCCTCAAGATACAAGAGCCCAATAAAGAGAATATGGAAGATGTACGTATAATAATGCTGAGGAAGTCTGGCATTTGCTCTCTAATTTAGTGAGCCCTGCAGTAGCTTCTGGGCACATTGTCACAGTGTAATGATGACAGCGTGGTGCCCATTGGCTTCTGGGAGCTCAGATATGTAGAAGCTCTAATAAACAACTCTTTCAGGTTAGCTGGGGACACTTTGGGATGGTCATATGCATGCAGATAAAGTTAGCCCTCCTGGGATAGCGAAGATGACTTTGTTATTTCCGCAGAGGGATGGGTAGCCCTGGCTGTGCTGAGGCTGGACCAGTGCCTCAGGCTTTGTATTCATTCACTTTGGGAATAAATCTAAACCCAAGAAATGCTCCTAGAAAGCTCTACCCTTTTTATCTTTGCCTCCAATGTATCCCCCTCACATGTGGACTTCCTGAATGGTGCTCTTAGGTTTGAGACTGGGTCAGCATCCATTCAGCACCTACTAGGGAGAGTTTCAAAGTTCCCACTGATTTACTTCTTTTACCAAATGACTAAGGCACGGTTGAGTTCAAAGCAAAAGACAATTATATGTTATGAAATAAGAGACAAGATTTCCAGGTATTTATAGAGATACATTCTTCTAGAGGAGGAGACATATACAGTGAATATATGTGACAATAATACATATTATAAGGAACAAGTATGACCAGGCATAGGTATTAGGAACGACTCCTTATTCAGGTGTTCTTTGGTTCTACCATTAGGTAAATTGCTTTCCCCATGAAGCCTAGGTCCTCAGATACTCTATCCTTTTTTCATAGGGGAGAGGTGAGGTAATCTGGGTTAAGTGACTTGCCAAAGGTCACACAGCTTGTAAATGTCTAGGGTCTGAGGTGGGATTTGAACTCAGGTCCTCCTCCCTCCAGAATTACCTAGCTGCCATGATCTGATACTCTATTGTCACTGACACCTAGCTCTCTGCTATAAATTTCTCCCCCTGGATGCCTCTGTGGCTGCTTTCTGTTACCATCTGTTATTCTTCAGTTATTATAGTGCCTCTTCTCACCCAGTGGAAAGCAGAGTTTGCCAGCTCTTTTACCTTGATAGCCCCAGAGGAAATTCTTAGCTCTTTTGTGATGTAAACCCCAATCAACCACATATAGTCAGCTAAAAAAGTCCCTTGGCATCTTTAAATCTGTCTTTTCAAATGCTTTTTTTTCTCCTGGTGGCTCAGAGCAACTCAGTCTAAATTCTTACCTGAGTTATAGTATGAAATTTCTTTTAGTTATATTATATACCTGGGTCACTGGTCTGGATTCCCTTGAAATCATTCCAGGAATACTATTTTGGGAAAGTATTAAGGTTCTGCTTGGAGTTGTAACTCCCCTCTTGGCCCTGGTGACCCTAAAAATCAATTCAGGAACAAAAATAAATAAGGACAGTTGGGGTTGTCAATCCTTGTTCTAATTCCTGTTTTTGTTATGCCAACAACAGAATTACTAGTCTCAAAACATTACAATGTACCCCCATGGATTCAGAATCTCTGGCAGGGTTAGTGCTTCTGGAAACTAAAATGAATAAGATGAAAAGCTTTTATTGGTGCTGCTATTAGCATGATAATAATGACAGATTCCATTTACCAAACTGTCATAACAAAACATGAAATAAGTTATTAAAGTATTACAACTCTCTTATTAGAAGGGATGAAGAAATTGAAGCTTAAAGAGTTAGGTATTTGTCTATGGTCCCTGATAGTAAGTGTTATGGTTGGGATTTGAACCGAGGCTTCCTGACTCTAAATCTGGACAGCTGGGTAGTACAGTGGGTAGTGCACTGGGCTGGAAATCAGGAAGACTCTTTTCTTGAATTCAAATACAGCCTCAAATACTTACTAGCTGTGTTATCCTAGCCAAGTCATTTGACACTGTTGGCTTCAGTTTCCTAATTTGTAAAATGAGCTGGAGAAGGAAATGGCAAATTACTCCAATATTTTTGCATAACCAAATGGGGTCACAAAGAATTAAACATGGCTGAACAACACCCTGATAATCCATCTACCATGACTTTGTACCTTGGTTTCTGTTTAGTTTCTTCTATTCTGTTTCATGTGTGTCATTATCGTTTTCTCAGTATGATCCCACGATCAGACATTCTCTGGGATCAGGAAGTTTGTCTTTTGCGGGGGGGAGGGGGGGGAGCGTCCTACTCATAGCCATTAGCAGAGTGTTGTGTGCATAGTGTGAGACTGAAAAAAATTGTTACATTATAGTGATAGTAATAATACCTTGCACTTATAGGGAAGATCACAGTTTTCAACAAAAGCATTTTCTCACAATTATTGTCCTGGGAAACAGAGCAAAGATTACCCCCGTTTGATAAATGAGAGAACTGAGATGGGGAGAGATTAAGTGAAATAACTAAGGTCACAATAAATGATGTGGCAATGACTTAAACAGAGGTTTCCTAGCTCCTAGTTTGGTGCCTTTTCAATTAAATCATATATTAATGAGCTATAACTTAAAAGTGATCCGGTGCATAGAGCAGTTAAATAATTTCTCTATGGTCCCTCAATGGTGTCGGAAAAGGGGTTTGAACCTACACCACACTGCCTCTGCTAAATCGTATTGTTAACTAAAGTCTTAAGGCTTCCAGGCTCACAAACAAGGCACTAACACAGGCCCTAAAAATACTGTAGCCAGAGCAAACAAATGGAGTCTGATAGGGGCTCTCTTGGATCCTTTCTCCCTTTCTGGAACCACATTTGGCTCAAGAAGATGTTGTCTGAGCACATTCAATTGGAAAGACTTTCAAGAAAATGTGGAAAGAGTTGTTTCAGCATCTTTCAAGCTTCCTGTTGTTCTCACTCTCTACTTCCTAATTGCTTATTGAGAGCCTCTTCACTGGGAACAGTCAAGAGGAACAGAACTGAAGTCCAAGGGAAAAAAAAAATGCTCTCCTGGAAAGAATTGAGATTTTTTTTTTTCAGGGCTGAGGATTTAAATGAAGAAAGATTGAACTTCTTGAATCATTAGGAAAGTAGAGGCTAATGTATGCATTCCACCTGGAGATGCCCATTCAAGTAATTACCAAAGTTAAAGGCCCCACCCGGGACAGGAGATCACCAGCTAGACAGTAGCCATTAGCAGCATATTAAATTAAGTACTCATTCTAACATCCACACATTCACCGACTCAATTGTGCATTACAGGCTCCACATGGACTTCACTTAACTGGAATCCTGGAGAGAAAGCAGCATTTTGATTTCAACTAAATTGCAGTAGGAAAAGATGAAAAAGGGAACAGAAAGGTAAATGTTTTTCCTCACAGTTCATCCAAAGCAGTATGGCATACTTAGAATCCAAATGATCAGAATGATACAGCCAGCAACCAGACTGTCTTGCAGAGCATTTTCTAGAGGGCAATGAAGAGGGAAAGAGAAAGTAGGGGCAGGAGGAAAGTTAGTTACCTTGGTTTAGCTTTTGCCTATTAAAAAAGAAAATACCAGTAATTCTTTATTATCTATGGGTTGTTGAGCAATCCCTTTTTAAAAAAAAATAGATTTTTTTGATATCTTTTGTTTTTCTACATTCTACATTTGCCCCTGTATCACTCTCCTTCTCACTTCCCAGATAGCTATGTCTTGTAGCAAGCATTTATTTTTTTAAAATAAATAGGAAGAAGAGAAAATAATCCAGACCACTGATTTCAGCACTGGAAATCCCCTCTCCCCAATATAGTGTTATAACTCATCTGTAACCTAGAATTTTAGGATGTTGTCTTAGGTACTGAGAGAGCGAGTGACTTGTATATATTTGTTGGAAGTTGTCACCAATAGCCCCATTAAACTGTAAGCTCCTTGAGGGATGGAAATGTCTTTTGCCCATTTTGGTATCCCCAGCATTTAATACAGTGCCTGGCACATAGTAGATGCCTAATAAATGTTTGCTGAATTGAATTTATCACCCAGTAAACATCAGAAGACTTGAACTCAGGGTTTTCCTAATTCTAAGGTCAGTCTTCCACACAGTTACGTCAGGTTACCACTCTCTTCGTCCCTGCCCTTTGATATTTCTTTATTTTCTCTTGCTATGATTCAGTTTCTTCCTGTGATCCCCTCAGGATAGTCACAGTAATTGATATTTATTCAAATCACTTATATTTAGTGTTTTGTCTCCTCATTGTACTCCCTACACTTGTAATCCTAGTTCCAGGGATGCAGAGTTTAGAACATTTATGGTAAAAGTATTACAGTATATAAAAATCCTCATTGCCTCATGCTTTGGGACTCATGCAATTGGGACTCTTTTTCAGTTAGTCTCCTTCCCTTGTCTCCTCATTAATCACTAAGTGGTTATATCTGAATCTCATGAATAATCAGGGCAGGATTGCATGGAATCTTGGACCCAATAACTATTTTTCAAATCCAATATCTCTTTAGGTGGGAACAAATTACAGAAGATCAGAAATGTGCTGTCCAATGATGTTTGACAATGGATAGAGCCAGTTTTGATCTGGGTAGTGGCAAAGCTAGATTATTTAAATTTGCTATTTCAGTTTGGCTGATAGCATAGACAGAGACACAGATTTCTGGAGCAAAGATTATTCTGTATTTGCAATCAGTGATATTGCTGAATGGCAATTTCATATGAGACATGGCCTATCAGAAATAATTCTGTACCTTGACTCTGCTATCCAAATTGGAATAATAGGAACTCATGAGATTCTGATGCTCAAGCCATATGGTCTGTTGGTTGTTAATTTTTTTGGGTAATGCTAAATAATAGATTAGAATTCAAAAGAAAAGTCTCAGGGGACAGTTAACTCTAGACGGGTCAAATGAGGGTACTAAGGATGGATGAGGTTATCTATTGACACATCCTGAATTTGTTTCCACAGCTGGCTGACTTATATGTTATCAGTAGGGCAAGGAAAACCAGTCTACACAAGCTAAATGGCCAAGAACAGATGAAAAGAGAGCTAATAATACTGTAATTAGGAATAATGCCAAAGCAGAACCTGCAGATGTCCTAGTATGAAAGGGGAAGCCAAAGAAAAGAATGGAGCTTTCATGAAACATCAGCTGAGTGTGGCTAGTTTCAAACTGACAGTTTCAAACCGAAGAGGGGAAAAATAAACTTTGGGTCTCACAACTGAGGGTGTTGACTTGTCAGCTAAACATCGATATTGTTTCCCCTTATTACTATATGACACAATGGAATATTTATGTGTGTTAACAAACTTCCTGGGGATATATTATTTTAGAAGTATTCTATGGATATTGTAGAGTATCAAGATGGAAAATATATTGAAAGATCAAATGTTCCTGATCCTCAGCAAAAGGCAACAGATGCTAGTACTAAGAGATCTTATCCTTGATCATTTACATATATATATATACATTCTGCCCAAGATGAGAGAGTAAATGACTTAACCTGAGTGGCTAATCACTCGAAGGTCATAGTAATTTTACAAATTGTGACTACATCTTTTAACCATTCTATCTTCCATCCCTATGCTATCCCTCCCATTCCCCAAATAGGTCAGGGGTGGGGAACCTGCAGCCTCGAGGCCACATGTGGTCCTCTAAGTACTCAAGTGTGGCCCATTGACTGAATCCAAACTTTACATAACAAGGATCTCCCACCCCTGGGTTATCCCTTCTCTCCAGGTATTTCTTCAAAAACCTTTCAACCACCTTGAGTCATATACCAGACAGAGACTGTGCCCTGGAGGTTTTAATCCTTTCAACTCTAGGACTTGCTCTATGATGTTCTGATTGGTGACTTCCTCTTTTGACACACTGATTTAAGAAAGCCCCTGCCATGCTTCATTCTTTGGTCTCCTCAGCAGTCTCACCAACTGTCTTATCACCATGCACTCTACTTTCTTGATGCGCACCTTGTACCCTACTCGCCCTCCACACCCCATACATGTACACAACACACATACTATTTCTAGAATCATGATCAAATCAACCCTGTCATTTTTCCTAGATGAAAAGCACTGATCAGCCCACCCTTCCTTTACTCCATGAATCTATTTACCATACCAGAAATGATCAGGATTAAAGTGCTCCTCCCTGGCTACCATGTTCCTATGGGTGTTGTCTCATCCATTAGAATGTAAGCTCTCTGAGGACAAAGAAAAACTTTGCTTTTGTATTTATGCATATAGCACAGTGCTTGGTACTCAATAAGTGTTTAAAAAATATATTCCATTTATTCATTCATTCATGCTCTAGGAAAGGCAAAACACTAAATAGGTAGCACACAACTGAGTTTCTTCATACAATGGCAATATGTGGTTGTAGAGAACTTTGTAACTTTTCAAAATGCTTTTACATCTATTATCTTAAGGGATGGGCATCATTATTCCCATTTTTATAGATAAACAAATGAAGTACAGAGAAGTGAAATATCACAAGGTCACATAGTTAATCAGTGGAAAATTTCAGATTATCATCAAAGTTTCTCGACTTTTCAGCCCCTTTCTCATAGCACTAGATTTCATTGCTTCACGACTATTCGAACTCATGATTGCTTGCTAGAAGCCAGGCCCCTTGTGGGAATTTTACTCAAAATATATTTTGAAGAGGTAGGGAAGTGTGAGGATCCTAGGAATCTAGAGAAAAGCAGGAGGGCAATTATTGCTAATAAAAAGAGGCCTTACCAGGCAGAGGACAGTGAAAAGGGGAGCGGATAGGATCCCAAGGTAAACTTCGCCTATTTCACAATCTTTTGCAAGGCCATTTATATTTGAAACCCCTCAGAATGCTAACTCAAAGACATAGTGTCAGGGGATACTTAAAAACTACCTATGCTAGTTAAAAGGGGTTGAGTCTCTAAGGGAATGAAATAATATGAATAGGAAAGTCAGAACCCAAAGAATTTGAAATAATTGTTTCAGTGTAAGGAATCTGGGATGGGACAAGTGACAGATCACAATATTTTCCAGACTGTACCCAATCCCCCACATATATTATCAACAGAATGGATTATATTACAACCAACCAAAGTACCAAAGACTTGAGAGCTGTTCTAGGAACAGTGAGATAATACAGTGACTAAAGTGCTGTGTCTGGAAGTTAGAAAGAGATGAGTTTGTATCTGGCCTTAGATATTCACTAGCTGTGGGACTTTGGGCAAGTCATTTGATCCTCTGCCTCAGTTTCCTCAACTGTAAAATGGGCATAATAATAGCACCTGCCTTCCAGGATTGCAATAAGGAGGAAATAAGATAATCTTTATAAAGGGCTTAGCAGAGTATCTGTTATGTAGTAGGTGCTAAATAAATGTTAGCTATTGTTACTGTTGCAGTGGTTACTATTATTAACTTAGAACCCTGAGAGATGATAAGTCTAGACAAATACACCTGAAACTCACTTCCCTTACTTACAAAGACAGTTTTGGAACCATACAATTAGAAATGGGGAAATTTATCCTGAGGTTCAGAAGTCTTTATCAAAATGAGTATTGTGGCATCCATATTCAGGAGAGAACTGAACATTCCTGTCCCTCAACATGGGATCCAGAAAAGTCCTTTGACAGGTGAAAATGAGGCTCATTTCTAGTAAAAAAAAAATAGAATTCATAAGAATTAGGATGGGGAGAGGTGGCACAGGGTGGGTGTTGTCAATCAGAAAGAAAAAGCAGTTTATGAGGAAAGCTGAAGGGGCGTCAGGGGTTATGAGAGCCATCTGTGATAGACCTTTTAGAATCCCCATAGTCTTCAAAGTTTGGTCTTCTTGTGGCTCTTAGAAAGTTCAGTGTCTGTTTTAAGCACAGAGGAAGTGCAGTCATTCCAATTTTCTTTTAATTTAACCTTTTCCTTTGGGGAATTGACTCTGTGCTGTTTCTATCATCTGCTTTCCTAATCCTCTAAGAACCAAGGTAAAAACTAATTTACTGTCTTTCATCATCTCTGCTTACAATGTTCTCTCTTTCTTTCCTTGCAAGTCTATACATCTGTTTGGAGGGATGAAGGAAGTCCTTCCCTTTTTTGAAAGACTTTTTGCTATTCCTCTGGTATGCATCCTCTTAGATCTCAGTATGTTATTTTCCCAGATGTTCTCTCCTTTATGCAGAGGAAAAAAAGTTTTAAAATGAAAAGAAGGTAAAGGGTCCTATTCAACTGGTTCTGAGTCTCCAAAGTTACAAAAAAACTGTCTTGAGGTGGATTTGTTGATTTTGTTGTAATTGTTATTATATTATCATTTATCTGAGCCCTGGAAAAACATCTTTTAGAATAACTTGCTATCTTAGTGTCAGTTGCCACTAATTCAATATTCTTCCTTTCTAGATACGGTGGGTTTTGAAGTCCCTTTATCTCAGAGATATTTTGTAGATGACGTTTTCTTCATTGATACCAAACTATCCTAGATGACTCTGATAATGAGAAAATCTTCTAAAGTTGCTTTCACACCATCAGCAGCCACACAGCCTACAAAATCCCAGGTTTCCCAGGGACATAAATAGAATAATTTCATCTTAGGCCAGTGATTACAGTCCTCGATTGAAAATTCACACAATATAGAGGAGGGCAACATACTCAAAAGGTAACAGAAAGTCAGCCTATGAATTTTCCCAGGCTAGGATACTCTTGATAATTTCAGCTTCCTGGATGGACAAAGTCATTTTCCAGAACTGGTCATTTGTTAGGATCGTTTACTTTGGAGTTGGAATGGATCTTAAAGGCCATTGAGTCCAAACCTCTCAAAATGAACAAAAAGGTCCACAGTCCCATGCACCATCTTCTCCTTCCGTTATGATGGTAACTCAGTGGCAAAAATAAAAATGACACTAAAAATTTCAAAGGCTGTATCCTGTATGTAAATCTTAATTGACTTGTCTGTGCTTTAAGTGGGAAATCTTTGCCCAATGACCAATGACTGATACACCATTGAATGAACTGACATATTAATATTGATATTCTCCTCATTAATGAAACAGAAGACAATAATTAAAGTAAAATTGAAAGGGTCATTTTTCCAATGCCATCCACAGCAAGGTCACTATGAGCTGAGTTGGTAAAGGGAAAGACTACCTTCCCCCTAGAATCCTTTCTTATTTAAATCTTGTGTCCTCAAAAAATGGGCTTGGGGTTTTGTTGTATTTTATCCTTTTCAGGACTAGGAGTATATGGTGGAATCCTCATACCCAGATTCTCCCATGGAGACCTTGGAGATAGGATGCTGGCCTGGATATTGCTTCCAGCCCAGAAAGGAAGCCCTAAGATGCCAGGGTACCCAAGACTCATAGGACTTTGGATCAATTCCTTGGTGGAAGTAGTCTATATAGGAACCAAGTTAAACTCTGAATTTAATGTCCCTACTCTCTTCAAAGACTGAGAGAGGTATGTAATGGGAGAGTATGTCCTTTACTTTTTTTTTTCTGAGGTGGGAGGAGCGATTCTATTTGTGATCACTATAGCTTTGAAATAAATATTCCTATGGGGAGAAAAAAAAAACCTAAATGAAAGAATGGGTCTCATGATTTCCTTGGGGGAGACAAAGAAACTAATTTTATTTTGAGCTTATAATTCTCATAATCAAAAAGACCACCATGAAGATGTACAACTAATATTTCTGTAAAGCTTAAAGATTTGCAAAACACTTTATGTATGTTGTCCTGTTTTGATTCCCACACAATCTTGTGAGATAAGTGCCCTATTTTTGCAGATGAGGAAACTGAGGATGACAAGGATTAAATAACTTACCCAGCTTTACACAGCTAGTAAATGTCTGAGGTAAGATTTGAATGTAAGTCTGACTCCAGTGCCACTATTCTGGTTATAACTCCTCCAAAATCAGTTGAAGCAGCAAAATCTGTTACATCAGGGGAAGAAATATTTTTTTAAAAAAATTAATAAAAACTTGACAAGAACTCTCAAGCAAAGTCAACATATGGTTTATGTTCCTTGGCTTTGATGTGAAGATGGGCACAGGGAAAGAGAGAGAAAATGTGATAGAAATTATGGTTTAGGCTTAAGAAATAAACAAATTCAAGTATTTGTTGATTATTTAGTCACACCTGATTAATGAATACCTTCTGTAAGAAAAGAATTGGAAAGTGCTCAATGTGGCCAAAAATAATTGTTACATACAAGTGTCTGTATCAAAACAAATAAAGTAAAGCAAGCTTTCCTGTAGCTCTCAAAGAGAATCTGGAGAAGAAAATCTATGGTTTCAGTATTCTTCTAAATTTCAAAAATCTAGAGACCTATTCCATATCTCCAAGATTTTGTATAAACTGAAATTGCATCCTATGTGTTGGTACTACAAAAAGTGACCTTAACTAAAGAGATTAACCCTTTTTAAAATAATAATATTTTATTTTATCCCAATTACATGTAAAGACAATTTTTAACATCCATTTTTGAAAATTTTGAGTTCCAAATTCTTTCCCTTCCTGCTTCTGCTTCCTTCTCCTTTAGAGGGCAAGCAATTTAATATGCATTAAATGTGTGTGATATGCAAAATACATTTTCATATGCTGTGAAAGAAAACATAGACCAAAAAGAAAAAAAGAAAACCCTGGGAAAAAAATAAAGTGAAGAATAGTGTGCTTCAATCTGCATTCAGATCCCATAAGTTCTTTCTCTGGAGGTCGATAACATGTTTCATCATGAGTCCTTTACAATTGTCTTGGATCACTGTATTGCTGAGAATAGCTAAGTCAGTCACAGTTGATCATCATACAATGTTGCTATTACTGTGTACAATGTTCTCCTGGTTCTGCTCACTTCACTTTGCATCAATTTAGGTAAGTCTTTCCAAGTTTTTTTTTAAATCATTCTATTCTTCATTTCTGATAGTATAATAATATTCCATTACAATCATACAGCACAACTTGTTCAGCCAATTGATGAGCATCTCCTCAGTTTCCAATTCTTTGCCACCACCAAAAGAACTGCTATAAATATTTGTGTACAAATAAATTCTTTCCACTTTTTAAAAAAAAAATCTCTTTGGGATGCTGACCTAGTGGTGGTATTGCTGAATCAAATGGTACACACAGTTTTATAACCTAAAGGGGCTTAATTTTAAACATGCTTCTCTCACACAGCATTATCTACACTTGGACTTCTCAATCACTGCCTTCTGAGCCTCCTGAGCATAGAAGAATAAATTTGATATGTAAGTCTTTTTTCTTGATCTTGGCTCTTCTGGATCTGATACTTGCTAGGACTAGCTGATATTCATTGACAGCTTGCCTTCATATGGGTGAACTACAATTTGTTGTCTCTTAGCAATACCCTAACATCGTTCAAAACAGATCAGAATCCATCATCTCCTTCCTGTTTCTTGAATCCTCACTTGGCTAATATTTGTTACTCCTTTCTTAGAACCTGTCATCCTCATTCCCTTCCCTCAACATCATGGATTTGTTGAGAATACAGCTTAATAGATGTAAATCTGTAAACCCACTAGCACCTTGCATTAGTGTGCAATTAACTCGAAGCAGTCTAAGTGAGGCTGTGACAACATTCCACAATGGAAAGATGCAGGAATCACATATAGTACAAAGTCTCCCTGTGCCTTAGTTATAATCTTATGGTCAGAAATGCCCTCTGGCATTTTCTCCCCCATGCCTATTCCCTGCCTCAAACCTGAACTTTCTGTCCATGGGAAGCATGGGAAACATAGTGCCAGTAAGGATGACAAAGATACATTTCCCCTACAGAAGTACCAGGTCAGGTAGTATACAACTAACTGTAAACCTAATTTGGCCAAGATCTAACACTATTCCTTTTCTCTAATATCTGTTGTAGTATTTACTGTCTTTAAAATAAGATTTATAAGATAAGTATTACCTATGTCATATTTAGAATTGTAGCAGCTTTCAACAGGTGAATAGTACTATATTAGGGTAGTGTATGCAGTCTGAATAGTCTGCATAATTTAGTGATCTGTATAATTTGACTTTTCATACACAAATAAAACTATGCTAACTATATTGATTAATCAACTATTTTCTTTGGGTGTTTCAAAAACCTAGAAAAATGGGATGTTTTAAAATAGAAACACTTCAATATTCACTTGATTCTTGAATCTCATAATTTTTAACTAGTTTTGTGAATTACCACTTAATCTTGATTTTCCACTTGTACTATAATAGTGTGTTTCCACTTTGTTTCACCAATCAAATATTGTTAAGTGCTTAAAAGTAGTTCCAGGTCTCATCTTGTTGTCTCAAGTCTTCACGGACCTTTCATAACTTCATATTAGACATACTTATGCTGTATTTATCTGAATGCTTGCTATTTCACAGCCAGTTGTCATAAATGGCCCTATTGCTGCACTAGAATCTGTTTCCAATAACAACTATTATCACACCTTGAACACTTAGCTTCTGTTGTGATATCTCCTCAAAACTGCTCTAAAGCCACTCCGATCATCAAGTCTATGCAGATCATGTAAGCACCATTTTCCCCTATAGATCTGGCATAACCATGATGCTCTTACCTGAAACTGCTTTATTATATGGCTACCAACAAGCCCTTAATTTCTAAATGCAGTGGTCTAATCTTAGCCCTCATCCTTGACTTTTCTTTTATTCTTCCTGGACACTCTCTCCAACTTGAGTTTTCATACCATTGCTATTTCCCAATTTTCTTTCTATTTGTATGCCACTCCTTCTCTGGCTTTCCACATCCATATTTTGACTACTTTCTGTAGATATACCAGAGAGGTGCCTTCTTGATTCTCCTCTTTCTCTAGCTCTCTCTCTCTCTCTCAGTGATCTCATCAGCTTCCTTGGGTTCACTTTTTTACTTCTCTGAGTCTGAATCCCAAATTGACATATCTAAGCCCTCACACTCTTGACCTCTTAGCCTATATTTCCAACTGAAAAATAAATATCCCAGCCTAAGTGTGTCGTTTACACCTCAGACTCCACGCATCAAAAATAGAAGTCATTTTCTTCCTCTTTATACTTAATGTCCTTCCAGACTCCTCATTCTTCAAGCTTTCCAGCTTCTCAACCAATCTCTGAATGGTCATATATAGTAGGTGCTTAATAAATGTTTATTGAATTAACTCTTTGCTCCAGTCAGGTGAACAGTACTCCCTAGAATATCTATTTATGGCACTCCCTTCAACTCACTTGATTAATCATTGCATTTTTTCCCCCATTTCTTTAGAGACCTATAATTTCATTAGCAGAGGCAATGCCTGGCATGGATTTTCCCCTGCACTGAAACAGCCTGGCAATTCTTCTGTGATTTTCAAGCCTCAGAGAATTGTGTGGGATCTGAGAAGTTAAGAGAGACACATGTGATCACAGTATATGTCAAAGGAAGGACTTGAACACAGGTTTTCTCCAAGGCCAGCTTTCTATCCTCTGCATCAAACTGCTTCTCAACATTTTCTCTGAACTTGCTTTGATAATGAATCATTTACATGGAAATAAATCTTTGGCAAAAAGATGACTGGAATTTCCTCTACAAGATGATATTACCCACTGTTTGATTCTCTAAAGATGCATAGCCTTTTCACTTCTGAACCTATTAAATGTGTTTTGAGAAGAATACTGTTTTATAATAGTTTTTTTTCTTCCCACATGTCTGAGCCTCCTCTTTTCCTCTGTAGTTTACACTGTTTCACTTGTTAATCTGATCAGCAACCATGGTTCCAATCATCTCTACTTGTTGATCCTTGGATCTACTTATCCAACCCTAATCTCTTCTAAATTCGAAAGTACCAGTTGGGCATCTCAACATAGATGTCCTGTAGGCATCTCAGATGCAAAATATCCCAAACTGAAATCATTATCTTTCTCCTTCAAGTAAAATACCATACACACACACACACACACACACACACACACACACACACACACACACACGCACATACACCTTCTAAACTTCCCTACCGTTGCCCAGGAACCACCATTCTCCCAATCACCCAGGCTCCCAACACAGTTCTCATCCTTAAGTCCTCACTCTCTCTCAACCCCTCCCCTATCAAATCCATTGCCAAGTCTTGTCAATACATAATATCTCTAGACTATTCCAGTAGCCTCCTGGTTGGTCTCCCTTCCTCAAGTCTCTCCCCATACTTATTTGTCCTCTATTCATCACTCCCCTATTCAATAAACTCCAAGGACTTATTAATATCTCCAGAATCAAATACAAGATGTTTCATTTGGCTTTTAAATCATAACCTGACCCCTTCCTACCTTCCCAGTTGCTGTGACTTTCTCCCTTTCATGTTCTCTATAATCCAGTAACATTGGCCTCCCTTATGTTCCTTGAACATGACATTCCATTTTTCCCCTCTGTCCTCTAATTCCCTCCTCTTCTCTGCCTCCTGGCTTACCTGGCTACCTTCAAGTCCCAACTAAGTTCCCACCTTTCATAGGAATCCTTTCTTTATTCTCCTCAAGTTGTTATCCCTCTGCTGATTATCTCCAATTTATCCCACTGGGCTGCTAGGTGGCATAATGGATACAGACAGCACAGGGCCTCGAGTCAGGAAGACTTAATTTTCCTGAGATCAAATGTGACCTTAGACCTTTACTAGCTATGCAACCCTGGGTAAATCACTTAACCCTATTTGCTTTAGTTTCCTCATCTGTAAAATGAGCTGGAAAAGAAAATGGCAAACCACTCCAGTATCTTTGCCAAACAGGGTCATGAAGAGTCAGACACAACTGAAAACAATTGAACAATGGCAAATCTTGTAAATATTTTCTTTATGCATAGTTGTTTAAGTGCTTTTTTTCCTCTATTAGACTGTGAGATTCTTAAAGAGCAAGGACTGTCTTTTACCTTTCTTTGTGTCCCTAGCACAGTGCTAAGCACGGAGTAAGTGCTTAACAAAGGTTTATTGAGTGACTGCCCAAGACAGTAAGGGTACAAAATTGAGATGAGAGTCTAGTTCTTTGGAGCCTCACTCCTGTGTTCATTCTACTATAAGATGTTAAGTGACAGCAAGTAAAGCTTTGCTTTTCTATGCTCTCAAAAGCACCACAGAAATTCTAAGGTTCATTTCAAGTCTCTCAAAGGAGTAAAGATGATAAAAGACATAGCCAATCAGTTTTGGATAGTTTTACTAGTTCACTGTTTGTGGAGTTTTGGATTGCTCCAGCCATCCTGGAAAACAACCTGATATTCCATAAGAGAATTAGAACTGTTCATGCCCTTTGACCCACTGATCAAGCTACTAGTTGTTTACTTCCAAGTAGATCAAAGAGAGAAAGAACTGATATATATGAATAATATTCTTAGTAGCATGGCATAGAGGATATAGCACTGATATCAGGATCAGAAAGACTTGGATTCATTTCATGTCTTGGACACATGGCATTTTACTTGTCCACTTGAAGTCCCTGGAAACTCTCAAAGATGTTAAGTTTGCAGAACGGGTGATGATCTGCATTGATCACCAAACTTTTCTCATCTTGGGTTATTTATAACAATAAAATCAGATATTGGTACCAAAAAGATATAGCACTTCTTTGTAATGGCAAAAAAAATTAGGACTGCTGCGTTTTGGGAAATGACTGAACAAATTGTGCTATGTAAATATAGCACAATATTGTGCTGTAAGAAATACTAGGAAGTCAGATAAACATGGGCAAACATAGTAAGCATTGCCCCCAGTTTTGACTGCCTTCTCCTGAGTAATTACTTTGGGCCTGTTTTGTATGAACGTTACATTTATTTCTTCTTGATGTTAATGTAGTTTGTTTGTTTGTTTGAAAATAGAATGTAAACTACTTCAGGGTAAAGATTGTTCCAATTTTGTGTTTTTATCTCCATTGTCTAGTGCAGTACCTGTCACCTAGTAGATGCCTGCCACATGCTTCCTGAATACATGAATGAACTAAATAATTTGAAGTTTAGTCTAACTCCATCATTTTACAGATAAGGAAATTAAAAGTGTGGAGTGATTAAATGCTGAACTTAGGGTCACAGACAGCAAAGAGTAGAGGTGGATTTGAATTCAACTCCTCTGACTCCAAAGCCAGTCTTCTTTGCATATCACCACACCATCATGTGTTAGAGCAGAGGCAGTGGGCTTCATGAAGCCAACAACACTCCCAGCATGATTGGAACCAGATTAAAATGTAATTAGGAAACATATAACAAATACATAAAAATATAATAAAACAGAGATGATATTATATTTTAGAACTAAATTGATATTCAACCAGCAAGGACCTTAATGTGCAGATTAGTGGCCACTTTTTCTTTTTGAGTTGGACAGCACTGTTCTAGATTACCCATTGTTATCAAGTCATTATTTTTTATATAAATCAACATTAACTCAATATAAAGATAGTATGGCATAGTAGATGAAGTTATAAACCATCTAAGCTTATTCTATCAGAAGCCATGTCTTAAGTCTGACCAAATTTGGGTATGTGTGAGTCCTGGTCTTGTGATGTTCCAAGGATCTTTGTTAATTTCAAAGAGACTCATTACCAGAGGGTCGGTGACCATGTGGTGAATTTTAGAACCCCCTAGCAACTCATCATATCATTTGCTAAGGCTTAGCAGGGCTTTTCAAGATTGATGGAAGTACTATCCTCACCATGAAATCACAAAACTTTGAAATATTTAAAGAAAGCTTTACACAATGTAAAACTTTTCATTGTCTTCATCCATTGTTTTTCTAAAATATTTCCGTTTTTATTGGTCATTCAATAATTGAATAAAAGCATGAATGCATAAGTGTAATATACAAAACAATAAACTCCATATTAGGAGTTTAGAGTAATTATATGATAGAATAATTATATAATTTGGCACAGTATCTAACAGAGCACAGGGCACAAAAAGGATAAATAATTTTAATGAGGGTGATGAAAAAGACTAAGAATATCTAGCGTTAGAAATCATTGGGCTTATTTCTACAATGTCCATATGCTATGGGTCCTAAGAGTCCTTTCTGATAGAGAATGTCAAAACTCAATGTGTTTTAAAGATAAAGAATAAATCAAACAACAAAGAACTTTATTCCACTGTTAGCACACATTAACATTTCCCTTTTTTTTTTTGTTTCTAGCCTGATGCCTACCTAGGGAGCTGGGGTAAGTCTGGGCTTCCCATCCAGTCTTATTGAAATTGACTCTGTTGCCAACTCAGTGCCATTTGCTTCAGACCATTAGCAGCTTAGTAAGCAATGCAAAAGGGAAACTGCCAGTGTGATTGAAATTGGGACTAACCATATACCCCTAAAGACCAAGGTTCAAATAAAATCAAGCACGTTAACAGAAGGGAAAAATTGGGGGGTCCACAGAAATGATCTTTGGGCCACATTTCAGAATGTGATGTGCCTTAGTACAGGTTTTACCTTTTTTACTTACAATTGAGAAAAAGCAAAGCAGTTCTCCAGTCTCACATACCTGAATTATCTCCCTGCTGATGGACACTCAGTTGGTACACTAACAATTGCTTTCAGTAAAAAAAAGAAAAAAATCAAATACAACAGTATAGGGTGAGAAAGACTCATCTTGAGAGCAATTAAAGTAAACATTAAAAAATGATCTAGAGGTTGTTGTGGGTCACAAGCTTGATGTGAAGGAATAATGTGATGTGTTTGTCAAGAAATTTCATTGATCTCAGACTCTGTTAATGAAAATAATCTCAAGACTACAAAAGTACTTGCCATATAAGTTCCATTGCAATAGTTTATCATAACATGGAGGTGGCTAAAGATGGTTCAGTACTCAAGGTGTTCCTAATTGCAGACAACATCATGCTGTAGAACCCTATAAACCAGAGCTATAGCTAGGGAAGGGTCACGAGGGCCTTGTCTTAGAGCACCAAAATACAAAAGGTATTGGGAACTCCTTTCAGCAGTACAGAAATAATTGAGCTTAGTATTTAAGCAAAAAGAAAAATAGTTAAAATAGGAAACTACCACATGATATTTCCTCCCCATGTATTAGCATTCCATGTGAATTCTTCCCTCTCCATCCCTGCCACCTTATTTTCCTGTCCTTTATTCTGGTTTCAAACTAATCCATAGAAGTTGATGTGAGGGCATGTTCCATATCACTAAAAATATTCAAGCAGAGCCTGAATGAACATCTGTATGGGATACTATAAAGTGTTATTTTTTGCATTTGGGTTTGGATCTATATCTGGCTACTGGACCCAGATGGCTCTCAAGGACAAAGTGAGGCTGGTAACTTTGTACAGCCCTCCCTCACTTAAATCCAGTTCACTTGCATGTCATGGCATCACCTCCCTGATGTCATGGCCTTCTTTGAGAATGAAGGATAAACAACAAAGGAATAGACTAGCTGATCTGAAGTTAAAAGTCCCAAATGTGTGTCTATGATTTCATATAAGCTATGTTTTCCTAGATTACGGTTTCCTCATTTATAGATTTGAGCTTTCGATTTCTATGAATTCTATTAGTTCTATAAAATAAAACTGCAATTCTCCAGAAATTTCAACGGGCCTCAGCAAAGCTTGTTACTATGACTAAACAACCAAAAACAAACTCCTCTAATCATTCCTTTAATCATTCTAATATGACTTAATAAGAGATGGAATAGGTTTTCATTGTATGAAAAGGAGGAATACTATTCTTAAAATTGGTGATAAGACAAAATGACTTAGTTGGCCTTGACTCATCCCTATTTTTTTTAATTTAAAACTTTTTAAAGTTTCCCATTTTAGTTTTTTTCTTTTGTTAATTTATTTATTTTTAGTTTTCAACATCCATTTCCACAAGATTTTGAGTTCCAGATTTTCTCCCCATCTCTCCCCTCATCCCAAGTCAATATGGCATGAATTCTGATTATCCCTTCCCCAATCTGCCCTCCCTTCTATCATTCCCCCCATCCCCTTCCTCACTTTCCTATACAGTGAGATACCCATTTGAGTGTGTATGTTATTCCTTCCTTAAGCTAAATCCAACGAGAGTAAGATTCACTCATTCCCTCTCACCTGCCTCTCTTCCCTTCCACTGTGAAACCTTTTTCCTGCCTCTTTTATGTGAGACTATTTACCCCATTCTATCTTTTTCTTTCTCCTTCTCCCAATATATTCCTTTCTCACCCCTTAACTTAATTTTTTAGATATCATCCCTTCATATTCAACTCACTCTGTGCTTTCTTTCTCTCTCTCTGTCTCTCTCTCTGTCTCTGTCAGTGTGTGTATGTGTGTGTCTGCCTGTCTGTCTCTCTCTTTCTTTATCTCTTTCTTTCCCCCAACTACCTTAATACTAAGCAAGGTCTCATGAGTTACAAATATAATCTTTCCATGTAGGAATGTAAACAGTTCAATTTTAATAAGCCCCTTATGACTTCTCTTTCCTGTTTACCTTTTTATGCTTTTCTTGATTCTTACATCTGAAAGTCCAATTTTCTATCATCTCTGGTCTTTTCATCAAGAATGCTTGAAAGTCTTCTATATCATTGAAATTCCATTTCTTCTCCTGAAATATTATAAACAGTTTTGCTGGGTAGGAGATTCTTGGTTTTAATCCTAATTCCTCTGACCTCTAGAATATCATATTCCAAGGCCTTTGATTCCTTAATGTAGAAGCTGTTAGATCTTGTGTTATCCTGATTGTATTTCCACAATACTCAAATTGTTTCTTTCCAGCTGCTTGCAATATTTTCTCCTTGACTTGGGAACTCTGGAATTTGGCTACAATGTTCCAAGGAGTTTTCCTTTGGGGATCTTTTTCAAGAGGTGATCAATAGATTCTTTCAAATTCTATTTTACCCTTTGGTTCTAGAATATCAAGGCAGTTTTCCTGAAAGATGATGTCTAGCTCTTTTTTTTTTGATCATGGCTTTCAGGTAGTCCAATAATTTTTAAATTCTCTCCTGGATCTGTTTTCCAGGTCAATTGTTTTTCCAATGAGATATTCCACATTATCTTCTATTTTTTCATCCTTTTGGTTTTGTTTTATAATTTCTTGATTTCTCGTAAATTCATTAGCCTCCATTTGCTCCATTCTAATATTTAGGGAATTATTTTCATCAGTGAGCTTTTGGACCTCCTTTTCCATTTGACCATTCCATTGGAAGCATTTCCAATGCTTTTTAAAGCATTCTTCTCATTAACTTTTTGAATCTCTTTTGCCATGTGGGTTAGTGTATTTTTTTAAGTGTTATTTCCTTCAGTATTTTTGTGTGTGTCTCCTTTAGCAAGTTGTTGACTCATTTTTCATGATTTTCTTACATCACTCTCATTTCTCTTCCCAATTTTTCCTTTACTTCCCTTACTTGATTTTCAAAATCCTTTTTGAGCTCTTCTATGCCCTGAGACCAATTTATATTTTTCTTGGAGATTTTTGATGTAGGAATTTTGACTTTGTTTTCTTCTAGTTGCATGTTTTAATCTTCTTTCTCACCAAAGTAAGATTCTAGTCTGAGTTTTTTTTTTTCCCACTGTTTACTCATGATCCCAGCCAGATACTCAATTTTCTAACTCTTTGTCCAGGTAGGACTCTACTTCCTTTGGGAATGGGGGTGAAGGTAGTTGTATTGTCCCAAGCTTCATAGGTTTTGTATCAGCTACTCAATCCCCCCCGCAGTCTGTGGGCTCAGAGCTCTGGAATCAGGTTCCCTAGCTACCACCACTGCTCCCAGCACTGGCACCCCTTCCTCCTCCACTCCAGGGGCTAGGGCTAGACTACCAGCAAGACTAGGTCCCATAGGGTTCTCTCACTGACTTTCTATGTTGTCTTGGGCATTTGTGGGTTGAAGAGTCCAGAAACTGCCACAGTTGCCAGGAGTGCAGTCCCCTGAGGCCTGCTCTGACTCTGTCCTTGCCAAGCTATGCTTCACTCTGCTCCCAGCCAGGTATGATAGACACCTCCTGTCAATCCTCCAGGTTGTCTGGGACTGCAGATTTGTTTCATTTTGTCATTTTGTGGGCTCTGCAGCTCTAGAATTTGTTTAGTCATTTTTACAGGTATTTGGAGGGGTTTGGAGGGAGAGGGCAAAAAAGTCCTTGCTTCCACTTTGCCATCTTGGCTCTGCCCCCTAAGTTTCCCATTTTCTTGCCATATTAATCTCCCAAGAAAGAGATATATTCATTATAAAAAGAAGTTCATGGACAAAGAATTGATTGGGAGAGGTCCTGATTGAACTCAAACCATTTCTACAATGAAAAATTGACTATTTTTTTGACTCAAATGTTTTTCCCGTCATATGCTTGAGCAGATTTTTCAGGAAAAGTGGATCAATAATAATAATCATTCACATTTCCAAAGCACAATAAAATTCATAAAGCCCATTCCTTCCTACCCTGTCAGGAAAATAATGCCCCCTTTTAATAGATGAGAAACCTTAGGTACATAGAGATTAAGGGCTTGCTGAGAGGTTACACAGGGACTGAGATTTGAAAAGAAGTGGTCTGAGTCTAAGACCAGAACTCAGCATTATATCATATAACCAATCCATTCAGTTCAGGGCTGTCAAAACTACTGAACTGACCACTATTTCTCATCTTTCAAATATGAACAATGTTTGTATTAAGCTGATAATGTCCTTTGGTTACGCTCCAATTCAGAGATGATGATTTAAAAAGAAAAGTTAGGTAAGAATTAATCTGCTACCCTTGTTCCATTGCTTCAGATCTCCCTTGTTCTTTTTTTTCTCTAAAACTAAACTTGTTCCCCAGAAAATCAATTTTAAAGAACATAATCTGATCTCCAACTGATCTTCATGTTTCCTGACTTCACAGTCAGAAGGGCCAGGGAGACTGTTATCATCCTTTGAGCTTAGTCATTCAAAGGCAAGTCCCAGTGCTCCAGAAACACTTGAATTTTTGGATCATCTCCTCCGACCTCTAGTGAGGGGATCAGTTCTGATCCTAGAGTCAGTGAAGGAGAAGAAAGCAGGCCAGTACTGGGCAATTTTCTGCTGCCAAGCCTTGCCATGCCTTGATCCAACCTAATAATTTTCAATCATCATTTAAACAAATGCTATATTAAAAAAATAACAATAATCTGCCTATGACTCTAGTTGCAGTGCTCTGTGAAGTGAATCTGTTTGTATTATTTCTTACTTTTTTAAAAATAATATTTGCTTTGCATGGAAAAGAAAATGTATGAATATTTGCAAGCAAATTGCTTTCCTAGGCTCCAGATGGCCTCAGTAATACCAACATTTTCTTGTTTATTGTAGCTATCTTCTGTGTATAAGTGAATGAGGGATTGTCTCTGTGTGTGTGTCTGTGTGTGTGTGTGTGTGTCTCTTTTCCTTCCTTGCTTTCCGTGTCTCCCTCTTCCTGTCTCTGTCTCTCTCCTTGTTTCCATGTACTCTTTAACTCTTCCTGTGTCTCTGTCTCTTTAGAAAATCTTCTCTGGGAAAACAGGATGGATTTGCTTTCCTTGTTCCATTTGTATCCTCATGCTCTGTCCCCTTTATTCTAGCTACACATACACCCTGAGACTCATCCAACAAAAAGCCTCCACTAATTAAAGCATGTCTGAATGAGTGTGGTGTCTGCTGGCTCCTTCTGTTTCAGCAATCTCAAGAAAAATCCTTTCAATTACCCGGTAAATATGCACAACCATTACACCATGTCGTTACCACGAACCACGGCCAAATTCAAAGTGTGTTCCCCTTTGAATACTCAACCTCTGTGTCTTTGATTTCCATCTCCCTTCCTTGATTAGTAGAAGCAAAGCCCCTTGGAGCTCAAGGTTTACACAGAGAAGCTCTTGGGGTGCAGAATATAGCTAGACTCTACATGATTCATGTAAGACAAGTCACAGCATGTTTTTGAAACAGTCATATTTAATACACATAGATTAAAGCCCACATGTCACATAAATAAAAAACTGTACTTTACAGAATAAAAGAGGATATCATGACTATATGACTATTTAGAATTCCCATCCAAATTTTCAGACTTAGCTCACAGCAATGTGGACACACAGATAGCTGTTCTATTGGATTAAAGGTGTGGGTTCCATTTTTTCCACCCAGACATTGGACTCTACAGGCATCTATTACCATTTTCCTCACTCCACCTTGAAGAAGCTTCAGCTGTTTGCTTGAAAAGAGGATTGGTTGACTGGGTTATGATTGGTCAAGAAGTAGGAAACTATCAAGCCATTCACTTTGGAATTCTGTTTTTATCTAGTACAAAAGAAAGGACCCTGAACTGGCAAACCACAATACCTGAGTTCAAGTTCCTGATCTGGCACTTACTTAGCTTTGAGACAATGGACAATTCAGTCAGCCAATTGATTATTGTTGCTGTTCAGTCATCCAATCATGTCCACCTCTTTGTGACCCCATGGACCATGACACACCAGATCCTTCTGTCCTCTACTACCTTCTAAAGTCTGTCCAAGCTCATGTCTGTCTACCAATCTCATCCTCTGGCATCCCCTTCTCCTTTTGCCTTCAATCCTTCCCAACCTCAGGGCCTATCCCAATGAGTCTTGTCTTCTCATTATGTGGCTAAATTATTTAAGCTTCATCTTTGGTATTTGTCCTTCTAATGACTAGACTGAATTAATTTCTTTAAGAATTGACTGATTTGATCTCTTTGCTGTCCCAGGGACTCTCAAAAACCTCCAGCCTAATTCAAAAGCATTGACTCTGCAGCTCTCAGCTTTCCTTATAGTTCAACTCTCACAGTTGAACTATACAATGCTACTAGAAAAAAACATAGCTTTGACTATGTAGATTTTTGCCAGCAAAGTGATGTCTCTGCTTTTTAGTATGCTGTCCAGATTATCATAGCTTCCCTTTCAAGGAGGAAGTGTCTTAATTCTAGGGTTGTAGTTACCATCTGTAGTGATCTTTGAGCCCAAGAATATAAAATCTGATACTGCTTCCATTTATTTTCCCTCTGCTTTCTAGGAAGTGATGGAATTAGTTACCATGACCTTAGTTTCTTTTACAAGGCTTCGAGCCAGCTTTTACAGTCTTGTCTTTTACCCTCAACAAGCAGCTTCTCAATTCTTGACTTTTCTGTCATCAGATTTGGATCATCTGCACATCTGAGATTGTGGATATTTCTCCTGGAAACCTTTACTCCCATTTTGATTCATCCATCCTGGCATTTCACATGAGGTAGTCTGCATATAAGTTAAATAAATAATGTGACAATATGCAGCCTTGTTGTACTCCTACTAATTAGTTGTTCCATGCTCAGTTCTTGGCCCACATACAGATTTCTTAGTTAAGGTGATCCGGGGCTCCTATCTCTTGGAGGACTTGTCACATTTTGATGTGATCTACACAGTCAATATACACTCATTAAGTTCTTCCTTTGTGCCAGCCACCATGCTGAGTTCTGGGGAAACAAAGAAAAGCAAGACAGATGTCTACATACAGTGAAAAAACGTGATACAGCTACACTCAGTGGTTCTGGGTTCAAATTCTGTTCAAATCTCTTTACTATGTATGAGATATTGAACAAACCACCTAATCTTCAGAGGCATCAGTTGCCTCATCTATAAACTGAGTACTCTATCAAAGGCCACATTTAAGTCTATGATCTTTATGGTATATTGCATCTCTAATATTCTATTATATTCTCTTCTGTTCATAGCTCAATGATTGGCACATGGTGGTCTTTCAATAAGTGCTTCTTAGGGCAGCTAAGTGGCACAGTGGATAAAGCAGCCCTAGAGTCATGAGAACTTGATATATTAATTAGCTGTGTGATCCTGTGCAAGTCATTTAACCCATTTGTCTACCCCTTAAGAATGCTTCTTTTCTACTCTTGCTTGGACTTTGGTGGAATGATAACTATTGGCCAGCATTGAGCTAAACACTAAGAATTGAAAGCAAAATGCAAACATCCTCAAGGAGCTTCTATCCTATGAGGGTATAAAATAATGGGATCACAGCCAAGGAACTGGAACAGAACAAAGAGACAATTGATTCTAAATCCTTAACTTTACAGATGACAAAACTCATCTGGAAGCACAAAGTATTCATGTGACTTGCCCAGGGTCACTCAAGCAGAATATGAATGCAAATTTTCCTAACCCCAAATCCCACATTATTTCTCCTATACCTTGTTACCTCTTTATGTACATACATAAAATCATTCTGAAAAGTAGAGCACATGATACAAAGAGTAGCTATTGTCATCACTAGACATGCAGTTTAAGACAACTCTGTGTCTCAGTTTCCATAGTTACAAACCATACTTGGCAGTACTGTCCTAGTTTGATAACTATTGAAGAAAAGTTAATGTTTACAAAAAAAAATTTTACAAGGCATCCAGGTGGTGCAGTGGATAAAACACCAGGCCTGGAGTCAGGAGGACTCTTCTTCATGAGTTTAAATCCTGTCTCAGACATTTACTTAGCTGTGTGACACTAGGCTAGTCACTTACCCCTATTTGCCTTAGTTTCTTCATCTGTAAAATGAGCTGGAGAAGGAAAGGGTAAAGCACTTCAGTACTTTGCAAGAAAACCCCAAATAGGGTCACAGAGTTGAACATAACTAAAAATGATTCAAGAATAATACCAAAACAAAAAATTCTGAGGATATAAGGGCTATATCTAGATAAAATGTCATACTTACCATGACTAGAGTGTTTTCTTAATTTTTCTTTTCCTTTTTTTTCCTGGAGTGTCCTTTCTTTCCATTCTCTATTTGGATTTGCACTAAGCAAAGACATATTTCTAGAGGGAGTTGTGATCCAAACAATGTTATCTAAGTATAACAAAATCAAAACAGGGAACTTATTAGTTATCAAGAATCACAAGGAAACCTCTGTTTCCAAATACCCCTAAAGGGAGTAAAATACTGAGCCCTTATTAATTCAAGGAATTAAATATTCATTCATGAGACATATCACTGAGGTTTGGTGAGATGAGATCTAAGTTTGGATGCAAAAAAAGTAATAGCAACATACGTTATAGATCAAGAAAATGTCCTCCTGTAAGAAAATCCCCGAAGTAGAGAGAAGAAATCTAATGTAAGGCGTTTAGATTAGGATAGCTGCCTCCAGCTATCACAGGAATCAAAGCCATATTGTGATATTGTAGATCACCCAGCCTACAGGAGGGAATGTGTTCAAGAATCTGATGACAAAGTTGGCACATAGAGTTGAAGCAAGACATAGTTGTGGTGGGAACTAGAAGCCTGGGACTACCTAGAACTTGACAGTTTAAGCATTTGGCAGCTGCAGAGATCACAAGCAACAAGGAATCTTGGGCTTGAAGCCATTTCAGAGTAGGTTTCCTTCTCAAAATCCTATCCTCATTGCCAACTGTCTTAATGCCATTTGAGTGAGGATTCAAGATTCCAAAGTACACTAGAAGAAAGCACAGAACACAGAGTTAGGAGACAGAAAATAAAGCAAATCTGCTTTGCTGAAGGGAAATAAATACTCATAATAAGAAGGGGAAAATAAAAAGGATGGAAACAGGTCTGCCAGTGGCTCTGTGTAGAATTAGGAGTAAAGTGAGGTGGATTTTCATTGAGTTTTTATCCTGGTTAAGCAGGACAAAGAATTGGGGAGAAGCAGTAGAAAGCTTGGGGAGGATTGTGGGAGGATTAGTGGTGATTCATGCTAGGGGGATGGGAGGCATGTTGTGCTAAGTGACTGCTAGTTGATATCGAAACTCTGCACTATTAGGAAAAGTGACTTTTAACCATTATTGCTGGCTTAACTTTGACAAGTCATTCTTTGACCCTTCCAGTCTCACCTTGGCACATCCATTGTCAGTTTCTACAATAGTCCTACTGGGATCTTCTGCTTACAGACATCTGTTGGATCCCTGACTGCTGAAACAAAAAAACAACTCTCACTCTGTTAGTTCTATCAAAATTAGTGAGTTGCTTTATATCTAGCCTACTAGATCTAGCTAGCCCTAGCTACACTTTTCATCTGTCCTGATATCACCCCCTGATATCATGTCTCTTCCCCTTTCAAGCTATGGAATCGTAATCAAATCAATATCTCCATTGCTGCTGTGGAATGGTGTGCAATTCTACTCCCCTGCAGGTTTTTCACCATTTCCATGAATTTCTGCATCAAAATGCTACTCTTTTTCTCTGTGTCCTCTTCCTTGATTGGAACATGATCTCCTTAAGGACAAAGACTATTTGTTTGACATCTATCTGTCTTCAATAAATTCAAGACACCTGGCTTAGGCAAACTACCCACTAAAATGAAAGCTATGGTAGATGTGACTACTGAATCACTGTCTGTGATCTTTGAGAAAAGGAAAAGTGCCACAGGACTGGAAATGGACTTATCTCTTTTTTATCACAAAGGTGGAAAGTAAGCCTGAGAGCTTGACTTTGATTTGTGACAAATTTCTTGAATTTGTTGTTAAGAGGATGGTTTATGAATACGAAGAAAATAAATGGTTATCTCTATGAACCAACATAGATTCGTAAAGTACCAATCATTTCAGACCAACCACATTTCCTTTTATGACAAGGTTATGATATTAATAGATTAAAAAAAGTCTCAGATATAGTAAAACTTGGATTTCAACAAGACATTTCAGTCTCTCATGTTATCCTTGTAGAGAAGATGGCAACAATGTGGCCTGGGTGATAGTACAGTCGGGTGGATTTGGAATTGAACATTCAAACTAAAAGAGTAGAAAGTAGTAGATCAATGTCAGTTTGAAGAGAGGTTCATTCAACACTTTTGCTAATGATTTGAAACAGACCTGTTTTTAACAGATGGTCAAATGTATGTGTGTACTTTTATTTGTGTTCTGTCTACTGCATCAGAGTAGCTCCTTTATTCCCCTCTATTACTATGTAATCATGCATCATGAGCCATGTAATCATATGATCAAGATGTTTTTATTCTTGCAAACTCACATGTCAGACTATTTCAAAATGATAATTGATGACATTACAAACTGTCTTGAAACCACCAAGGACCATCACATATGTTCTTCAGATACAAACCTTATATTTTCTCTCCTTGCAGTGTTAAGGCTGATTTCAGATTTAAACTTGTGTTCTTCTTCTGCTACATTACTTCTATCTGAGAAGTTTTTTTAAAAACTACTTGACAACACTGAGCAGTCATTTAGTAGAGTTCCTGATACTGTGCTAAAGTTAAAAGAGAAAAAGGTCACATCTAAAGGGATTTTTTCTTTATAAAGGTTAATTTATGTGTAAACATTGTTAAAGTTAAGTACTCTCTCTCTCTCTGTATATATATATATATATATATATATATGTATATACACACACACATACATACACATACACATGCACACACATATAAAATTGAATTTTAATACATTTACCATTTAACATGACACTTGTCACTATTCAGTAAAAAAAAAATATTTTATATTGTAACCAGCTATAAATTTTCATTGATTGGTTATATAGCCATTTCTTCTGGAGTCCACATAAGCTGGTTATGACAGTGTTTTGCATTGGGGTGACCCAATGCTAGTCTACCGTTAAGGAACAAAATCATTTTGATTAGGAGACATTTGCTTCCATTTTACTAATACAGTATTTTAATATGTTTAATGAGAATTGAATGTAAACATGAAATTTGTGTTAAAATATTTTTATCTTATTTTAAAAAATCTTTAAGAATCTCAAAATTCAGCATACTGTGATCAGGAAATTTTATTGAATGACTTTATTTAAGTCACTTGATAGGACACAATTCTGAAATAATACATAAAAACATCCAAGATAACTGTATTATGAGAAACTTAAAGGAGAAGAAATATAATGAAGAATATATTAAATTCTGTTTTTCATTTCTTAGAGATAATGAATATCTATGACCTAAATGTGTAATTTGTGGAATAGCACTTACAAATAGTAGGTTCTCTTTTTTCTGGACATTTCCAATCAAAACATGAAAGCTATGTTGATGACTTTATTTTTTTTACTGGAAAGATTTTTAAAAGGCAATATTGATTCATTTTTTTTTTGTGAATAAACAAGAAACAGGAAATAAGGTTGAGGATTCAATATAATATTCCAGGAAAAAAAAGTTTGTTGTGTGCCAAAGCAATTGTCAAGTGTATATGTGGATACAACTCTGTTAAGAAGTCAAAGAAGATATGTGTTTCTAATAATGCAGTGTCTCATCAGATACTTGATATGACTGATGATGCTGAATCAGTTATTGTGGAAAGAATGCCAAAAACTGATGCATGCACTTTACAATTAGATGAAATAACTGATGTTTGTAACCTAGCCATTTTAATTACAAGATACCCTCATGATGGTAAAGTGGAAGAGAATTGTTGTCATCTAACAAAGCAACTATGGGAGACATTTTTCATCCAATTAATTCATCCTTTAAAGAAAAAAATCAATTAACCCTCTTGCATAATTTGCACAGATAGTGCAAAATCAATGACCGAGAAATTTGGGGGTGTTGTTTTGTGTATTAAAAAAATGAATACAAATATAGTCTGAACACCTTGAAGCATATACAAATAAGTTGTGGCTTCAAAGAGAATACCATAACAACTTAAAAGTGGATTAGATTTTTTTGTCGAATTAATTCATTTTATAAAAAATCAAGACCCACTAACTCTTGATTGTTTACTATTTTATCACGTTATACTTCCAATAGACAGAGATGTTAAGTGACTTAGCCATGACAGAGTTATTACTCATCTATTTGGATTGAGTGAAGTGTTAGCTGTCTTCTTCACTGATCATCCTTTGAGTGTTCAAGTGATATGACATGACTGAAAACATCTTTTTTTTTTAAAGTCGTTGAACTCAACAAATCATGAGATAATGAAAATGCAAATTTATTCAGTGTTCAAGTCAAAGTAAAAAGTATGATTAACAAGCTAAAATTCTGAAACCACAAAACAGACAACAATATTAAGAACTTTGTGACATAATTTCCTATTAGAGAATGAACAATCTTTGGATAAATCGTGAAGAAAGACTTCAATGATCATCTAAAATTTTTGGAGCTGAATTTCATTGGATATTTTCCCTGACATTTCCGACAATTAAATTGGCTTATTAACCAATATGATATGGTTTTTTACATCCCTGGCTGACGAATTAAGAATGAATGAAAAATAAAATTTGGCTGACATGTTAACAGATTTGAACTACAAATATCAGTCAGAATTACATCCTAATTTTTTTTCTAAAAATAAGATGAATTCCAAAGTTTCAGCAAGGCAATTTTCAAAATTTTATTACCATTTTCTACCACATAGTTGTGGGAGCAAGTATTTCCACTATATTATTGTTTTAAATCAAAATACAGAAATAAATTCTATATACCCTCAGACTTAAGACTGCATTTCATTTAATGTTGAGCCAAAGACTGAAAATTTCATTCAATTAAAAAAGTTCATCAAAGTTAGGTTTCCATGTGATTACAATATTATGTTAAATATTTTCAAAGTTATGACATATTTCATTTAAATAGTAATTTTCAACAGAATTTGTAAAATAAGGAATATTTTAAAATATTCATATTCTGAAAATATCAAATCTTGCAAATAGTGCTAAGCATATGAGGTCTTGCTGAATTGCTCCTTTTAATTCTTATGAAATGTTTCACAAAAAATATTCATAATTAACTTAAAATTAGAGCTTCATAATTTTATAGATGATACAATTTATGTTTTATAATTATAAAGGACAAATTTTAATTCGGGGATTTGGGGTCAAAACTAGCATTGTAGTTATAGTCAACATCTGATGACTAGTGGTGGCACAATTGGTGGAGTGCCAGGTCTAGAGTCAGGAAGTTTCTTCTTCCTGAGTTCAAATATGACCTTAGACACTTATTAACTGTGTAACCCTGGGCAAATCACTTAACCCTGTTGGCTTCCTTTTACTTATCTGTAAAATGAGCTGGAGAAGGACATGGAAACCACTCCAAGAAAACCTCCAATGGGGTCATGAAAAGTCAGACATGTCTGAAAAATGCCTTAACAACATCTTCAATTTTCCTGGGATCTTACAACACATTTTGTGGTTATTGAAAAGAGGTTCACAGAACAAAAAATGTTGACAACTATTGCTGTGGAGGAAATTCCTGCTGTGAGTCAGATTGAACTTGAGATTCCTTTCAATTTTGAGATTTTTATAGATCTATGATAACAATTTATGTGCAATAAAGCATGCTATGTAGTGAACCGTCCTTGGAGTCAACCACACCTGAGATCTACTAATGTCTCAGATATAGACTAGGTTTGTGATCCCTGGAATATGAATTAACTTCTCAGTACCCAAGTGTTTCACAGATAACACACAGGAGGTACTGGGGATTTTCAGTCTCCAACCTCTAACAGGTTCACTGTTGATCTAGATAGATAGGCAGACAGCTTCAGAGGGGTTAATAAGCAGCTTTATTCTAGTCTAGCTTTCTCAAAAGGTTGTGGGAGAACCAGGTCCTACAGCATTCCCTAATCACCTTTCACACAGGGGCTGGTGCAAAGGGGCAGCAACTACCCCTACATTTTGGTGTCATTTGAGACAGACTTGTGCACTCCTCTGAATCCCCTCAAGCCTCAATGGGCGCCACCTGAGGCACACACAGATTCCCCTATGAGTTCCCCCGTAGTTTCCCCACTCACTGACCAGTGCCCACCTACTTTACAGGGCAAAAACAAAGAAGGCATCTTGCCAACATTAAGCTCATAGGTTAACTTTAGCAATATCGTCATTCTTTGCAAGCATAGCAAATATTACATTTTGTTGTCCTTCTGTAGAACAATCTGTCATTATGATTCTGGGAATTACTATCCAGAATCTTTGGAACTATTCTAGGAGTTATTATCTAACACCTGGGCATTACCATGGCCATGGATCCTGAGAAACTAAACTCTGAAAGGATAACAAAATCCTCCTTATATACACCAAGAAAACATTGAAGACTAAATTGTATTGGAAGTATTGAACTCCCCATACCAATGAAGTCACATTTGGTTAAGACTACATACACACATATGCATATATACACACATATGCATATGAATTCTATATATAAAGAATACTTTCTTTATATATATCATACATATATATGATATCATATATGGTATATATCATATATCACTGTTCATGGGTTTATCTTTTTTTTTATTTTAGTTTATGGGAAAGACCTGGTTTATGACATAAAATTAGATGTCTATAAAAGGAAAGCTGAGTTGCTGAAAGGAAAGAAAGTTATCCAAGAGAAAAAGGCTAAAGGAAATGAAAACAAAATTCACATATCCCCATTTTTGTCTTAGGGCCAGCCTTTGCTAACTGAAGAAAAGGACAGCTAAAAACAGGCACAGAATTCCTTGCTGAGAGTATCTGCATCCCCTGGATTTGAGCCACGTTTTTCCCTTTCAAATGGTCAGGGTGTTGAATGACTCTTGACTCTGGCATCTAGTAAATAAGTTCAGGAAATGGCTGCTTTCCTCATTTTAGTTTTGTAATGGAGGCTAGACAATCACCAATTTAATTCCTTCTCTCTCTCTTAACCAACAGGCTGCTACAAGTCCTCAAGAGGATGAAGCATTGAATCCAGGGGATTAACAACATACATCAGCAGCTTGGGTGGATTTTAGCTTTTCACAGCTTCCTACACTGGGAGGCCTAAACTCCTTAAATATCTTCATCCCCCGCCCTGCCTCCATCCCTTCTACTCCCTTTATTTAAACAAACATGATTTAGTGTGGTGGGGGAGGGTGGATGAAAGATTGGATTTGAAAAAGAGGAAGGATTTAAAGACATAGGAAGCAGCTTAATATCTCAATTTTCTCTCTGTGTGTGTGTGTGTGTGTATGCTTTTTAATGAAAAAAGTTTTCACCTTGATCTGGTAGTGTCTTTTATTAAAAGCTATAGGCCTGGAAAGAAAAAAGTGTTGTTACATTTTATAATGATAGTCTGAAGGACATTGCTGGCTACTCTAGGCCCTCAAACAATGCCTTTTCTTTCGTGTTTATTTTTTCTTCTTATTTTTTCTTCCATGATATTACTAAGTATAAGGGTTGTCTCCTACCCTACCTTCCTAGTTTCATTTCTGCACAGCCATTCTATCAACAAGAGATAATTTCTGATAATTCTAGAGCAAGGACATTTTGGAAATCCAGGATAAATATTTGTTTTATGCTATTTCCCATACTGAAGAATCTGAAAAGATAGATATCCTCATTTTCTACTACAAATCTGAATAACTTTAATAGCTGTGGAGGCCTGGGTTCTAATTTCACTGCTGTCATAAATTATTTGGATGATTCGGGGGAAGGTCTTAAACTCTGTGCTTATATCTTTATCTGTAAAATAAGAAAATATATATGTATAGATTTATCTACCTCACTATCTACAGATAAGTAGATAAACACACACATATATGTGTGTATACACATACACACATATGTGTTTGAGTATATATATATATATATATATATACATATATATGCACACACATATGTGTATATCTATAACCAACACAAGTGTGTATGTGTTTGTGTATGTATACAACTAATTAACTAATAAATTTGTTTATTTGGAAAACTAGAAACAACGCTGTAGCCTATTGAATGGGTAATGGCTAAATGAATTATAGTATATTAGTGTAATAAAATATTATCATCCTGTAAGAAAATAAACGTAAGACGTTCATAGACACATGGGATAACTCGTATGAAATGATTTCACTGTTGTTGTTCAATAATTTCACTCGTGTCCAACTCTGTGACCCCATTTGGGATTTTCTTGGCAGAGATATTGGAGTGGTTTGCCCTTTCTTTCTCCAGCTCATTTTATAGATGAGGAGCTATGGCAAAAAAGGTTAAGTAACTCACCCAGGATCACACAGCTAATAAGTGTCCGATTTGAATCCATGAAGACAGGTCTCCTGATTCCAGGTCCATCACTCTATCCATGGCACCAGACCTTCATGAAAACTTTTCTTTTCATGAAGTCTATGCCTCCAGAGAATTGAAGAGAATTGAGGGATTTCACATGTTCCTATATTATCTGGGTAGAATCAGTAATGTAGAGAGATGAGAAATACTCCAAAGTATATACAGGCCTTTGATACAAGGGTTAGGGTAAGGTTATTCTCTTTAAAAGACCTTACAAGTTGTCAGGTTCCTTAGCAATGAATGAATGTACCTGTCCCTCCATGAACCTGTCTAATTATTTTTAGCTATTTTTTTCCCATTTTGATGGGCATGATTCAGCATCCTAAAGTTGTTTTAATTCGATTCTCTTTATCATTGAGGTTGAGTACTTTTTCAAATGATCATTAGCAATTTTTATCTTCACTTTTCAAAATCGTCTATTTGTATTCTTTGACCGTTTATCCACTGTGAACTAGGAATTAACACTGTTTCATTTCCAATCTTAATCTTTCTAATATATCTTTTTTCCTCTCTTTTTACACTTAACTAAAATTTCTAGTATTGGGTCTAGATTACCAACCAAGTAGGGAAGACAGATTGACAGATTCCTTGGATTCTACGAATTAGGCCTGTCTTCAGGATAGTTGTGACTCCAGACCTGATGAGTTCAGGTCATTATTGAGGTAGGAGTGAGTAGGGCCCTTTCTCTTCCTCTGGATCACCAAACTGGTCCAACAGGAGATGGGAGAGGATCATTGGTGGCATAGGGGGGCAGCATACCTGGCCTAAGATACTGGCTCCAAGATACTAAGGTCCATGAAAGCCCTAGTGTAGCAGCTATCATTAAAATCCTCTCCCTGAAAGCAAGTCTTTTCTCTGAAATAATTCTTGCTTTTTCAGTCATTATCTTTGGTGGTATGAGGAAGGGCTGGGATGAAATTTCACAATCAATGAAAGAGTTTATGGAGGAGTTGCTTCCCCATCAAAATGAGTTGACTCACTGCCTGCGCAAGGAGGGGGTGGGGCACCATGATCCAGATCATAATAAATCTATCACCAAAAGCATGCATTCTCAGACAGTCCTTTCCAGTTCCAAATCTGTGGTTCTACGGATCCTCGTAGCCACAGGAGCATTCAGTTCCAACTTCGGTACAGATTGATATTATCTCATATGTTTATGAACCATGAAGTGACAACAGCTAGCTACCATTTGTAGCTAGTCATAGTTATTGTTTATCCCCTGAGCTATAAAACAATGGTGAGAATGTTCTCCTAATGGAGAGATGCAGTTGGGAACAACTCTTTAGGTCTTTGTAATGCAGTTAGAACTATGGAACATGGGCTTTAGAGAACAAAATCCTGACAAAGTAAGTCTCATGCTTTGAGTGACTGTGTATTGAAAATAGAAGTATGAATCACATGGGGATTGTGAGTAGATTTATGATAGCCGGAGAGTTTACAAGGTGGAGACCTCTGTCATTTCTGTGGGTGTTTTCAAGTATAAATTGCTGGGGGATTGGAGTCACTACCTAAGAAGCACCTCACTTTAAAGATCATGAAGAGAGTAAGAGTTAGTGTAGTAATTCTATACCTTCCTAGCTTGGGCAAACAACCAATGTGAATAAGTGATTACTGGTCCCAGTATACTCCCAAGTCTTTCTGGTATCTGTAATGATGACAAATTCTGGCATATATTACATCTGAGGTATATTTCTGAGCCTCTACAAAGAAAAGTATCCTGGAGGAGTAGGGGTAAAAAAGGCCCTAGGGCTAAGGTTCTAGAATGTGTATGTGAGAGGTCCTCAATTGCATACTCTACTTCTGAAGCAGCCAATGCAATAAACCCCATTTTTACTTATTCTCCCCACTCTTAAGTCTTTCCCAATTGCAGGCTCATTCCTGTTCAAAACTCCCTGCTCCCTTTTTTTCTCATACGAACACACTCGTATACAGGGACACATTCCTACTGCTCAGCCAGGGCTTAGTTTCTCCCATCACGTCTAACACCATTGTCACAGATATACATGACAATTCTTTATTAGACTAAGGGAAAAACTAAAGGTGCCTACTTCACTTCTACAGCCTTAAGACACATAGCTGAACCTCCTTTGTTGACATCCTCTGATATATTTCTTTTTATAGTACCTTCTTCTTAGAAGCCACTTGTTTTATAGCCTGAAGAAAAAAAGGGAAGGGAAAAGTTTCTTGCCTTTATGGAATTCATATTCTATTGGGAAAAATATCATGTGATTTTATGTGTGTATGTGTATGTTTGTGAAATTGCCTGTTCCAGGTTCTTAGGTTTATTCTCTTAAATTACACTTGTACTGGCTAAGTGAATCCCTAGAAGGTGTCTACTATGTCTCCCCTCAAGTTCTGAGAATAACCGCAAAAAATTTGAGGTGGTTTTCTAGTACTATCGCTCATGAACCCACCCCAGAGTGCTTCCTCAAATGATCATAAATTGATATTCGTTAGTCAGCCAAACTTGATTAGCTTTTATAAATCAGTATTAGTAAGGTGATATGCTAAGAACAGTTGGTACAAATATCCTCTCAAAGTGGGAGTACATTCTCCCACAAGTGCACACAAAGTTTAGTAGAAAAAGGGATCACACTTCTTGAGCTCATATCACAAAGGGGTCAACTCAGAATTTCGGATTATTATCAGCCTTTTCTTCTTCATGGGAGTCTTCTTAGGTAGACTCACTAAGTCTACTTTAGGTATGGGGTAGCTTTCTGATAGTTTCTTTTCCTTTCTGAAGTTACCTTTCTCAGGGTATCTAGTTCATCCTTAGCTTAGGATGCAGAAATGCCATAAATCACAATTAATCCAGGATATTGTTATATAACTGATGAGAAGTTCAAGATCACTTGAAGTTTCCAACGTCTTCCTCCAGTCAAAGAGAGAGGTAAAGGAATGGTGACAGAGGCTCTTCACTTCCCTCCATCCAAGTGACTCTTCTGAAGGGATTTGTTGGAATTGCTTACCCCTAGAATGCCAGGATCTGAAATGGCATGCTATTTTATTCAAAACCTGTGGGGCTGGATTAAGTTTCCTTGACCAATCCCAAGATACTGCTTATGTGGTGTCATTCAACTTCATCCAATGGCTTTTGTGCCTTCCAGATGAACTAGCCAGGTTGTCCTCACCTAGTTCAAGGCCTTCAACTGATTGATAGATTCAAAGTTGCTGTATAAGGCTTTGTTCACGCTTAATTCATCTCTTAATTCATATCCATTGAAAAGTCTTTGTCCTGTGTAATTATTGGGGTAAGAGTATAGGATACCTTTCTTACATAGGTATCTACAAAGCAAATACATGTAATTTGGGGGCAAGGGCACCAGCAGCTAAAGGGATTAAGAAAGATTTCATGTAGAGAGTAATATTTGATATACCCATCAGTTGACAAGTGGCTAAATAAGTTATTGGACATGAATATAGTGAAATAGTATTACAACATTAACTGTACTCTATGTGAGCTCTGGGGATCCTAATCCCAATTCCCACTTTTGCACATAAATCTCAAGTGCTGGATTAAGGCTACACATCCCTCTCAGAGGAGATGATTCAATGAATAATGCAGTGGACTCGGAGACAGGAAAACCTGAATTCAATTTGTGCCCATACATTTCCTAGCTGAGAGACCTTAGGCAAGGTCACCTAACCTCTGTCTGCCTACAGTCTGGCAACTGTGAAATGGGGATCCTTACAATACCTACCTCCCAGGATAGTTCTGAGGATCAAATGAGATAACATTTGTAAAGTGCTTAGCACAGTGCATGGAACGTAGTAGGTATTTAGTAAATGCTAGTTCCTCTCACTTTCCTCCTTTTAGGGATACCCCCCTAAGGAGTAGAAAAATTTTCTAATGATATCAGCTTGACCTACCTACCATTATGTTTCCCCTAAAAATTATCAGTTGAGAATCATTTTAGTCAGACACCCTCAAGTAGCTTTTAGAAAGGAAGCATTTACTAAAGTGGTGCAGTAAGAATAACTGGTATAAAATATGCCCCTAAAAGTCTATGACACACTTTCCCATAAGTAGATACAGAGTCCAGGGAAAAGAGGGTTTGAGTTCAGAAATAACACATGGTAAATGAGTAACTCATAGCTCCTGTTCACTGGAACACTTTTCTTCCCTTTTGAAGGGTCAAGAAATTCCCTTTAAGATTAGTGAATCTGTATCCCATGTGTCCTAAGCTCCCAATGTGGACACTGCCATAAACTGCTCTGGTAATGCTGCTAAGGTACATATGAGGACATAGAAAGGGCACAATCCTGCAGACTCTTCAACGCTGGCCAAAGTGAGGTTAAAGAGGGGAGGAGACACAAGGCCAAAGCTTCTCCTCCCCACCTTCAGAGAGGAAGTTTACTGGAACACCACATTCTGATTTCTGGAATTCCCAGTTTCAGCTAACTAGATTCACTTATGAAGAACTCAAGGGAGAGAAGAAATACCTCAGCCACTTGGAACAGACTTCCTGTCTGCCATCATTTCTCTTCATCTAATGGCTTTCAAAGTTTTCATACTTTTCATCTAAAACTTAGGATTGACTGAGACATGTTCTTACTTAGATAAGGTATTAGAACTAAAATGGTCACCCTATCTCTGTACAAAGAACAGTCAATTTGATGAAAACAGATAAATCTAGGAAAACATATGTGAGCTTACACAAAGTAAAATAAAACCAATAAAATAATATATACAATCCCTGTGACAGTATAAATGGAAAAAACAACAGTCAAACTGAAACTGAATGCTATGAAATAATAACCAAGCTTGGCTTATACCCCAAAGAAGAACTATGAGAAGATGCTTACCTGTGATTCTTTGTGGAGGTGGGGAGCAGGGTAGTGAACACCGCATATTAATGTTAGACTTTTTAATATGTTGGTTAGATATGCTAAGCTGTTCTTTCCCCCTCTTTTTCTTTATTAGAAGGGAAAACTGACAAGGCATACATTGGGAAATGTTGGTGATATAAAAAGAAATGAATGATATCATTAAATTAACGATATCATTAAAATATATTTGTAAAAGAAAGTAAAGCTCAGCTGAGTTCTCCAAAAGGGAGAAATGTGCAGAAAGATAAAGCAAGGCTGGAGAGGGAGGTTAAAGCTAGGTAGTGAAGGGCTTTAAAGTGAAAAGAGGACTATTATGCTATACGAAATGATGAGCAGTCAGACTTCAGAAAAGAAAGACTTATAGGAATTTATACTGAGTGAAGAGAGCAGAACCAGGAAAACACTGTATATAGTAACACCCACAATGTGTGATGACTAACTGATAGATTTAGGTCTTCTCAGCAATGCGAGGATCTAAGACAACTCTAGAAGACTCGTGGTGGAAAATGCTGTCCATATCCAAAGAAAGAACTGTGGAGTGTGAATGCAGATTAAAGTACTCTTTTTTTGTTTTGTTTTGTTTTGTTTCTTCTTTTCCATGGTTCCTCCTATTGGTTCTAATTTTTCTTTACAAAATGACTAATATAAAAATATGTTTAATATGAATGTATATGTACAGCCTATGTCAGACTGCAAACTGTCTTGGGGAGGGAAAGCAGGGTGGGGAAGATTTCAAACTCAAAATCTTATGGAAGTGAATGTCAAAAATTTTAAAAATAATTTTAAAAACTTAAAAACATATATAAAAAAACAAATGGAGTTATTTGGGAATCTCCTTTATCAATTATGATTCTTTCAACTCTTCTTGCCCTGGTCAGATTTATAAGTATGAGTCAGTCCTCTGAAAATCCTTGAGCTTGACTCCCTTGAGTCCTCTCCATCACCTGGCAGTTGTAGGTTTACAGTTCTAGTGCAGCAGATTTTCTTCCAGGTATCTCCCATACCAACTGTTCTGTGTATGATTCCTTTAACTTAAGTCAAAAAGCTCTCGACAGATGTTGCCCTTTGAATTATTTTCATCATCGACACCTTATTATGGCTACATTTAGGTGATAGTGTTCAATGTGACAGCTAACTAGGATCAATGGTAGGAAATAGGCAAGGCTAGTGCCTTAATTCTTATAGAAGTCCTTGTATGCTTAAGAGAAAGGACTGTCTTTTGGCCTTCTAGGTATCCTTCATTGCTAAGCACAGTTCTTAGCATATAAAAATTCTTGTTGATTGATTTATTGATTGTAAGAAGTAGGAGGACCTGGCCAGCAATGCAGAAGCATGAAAACCTTGAGAACACAGGGAAGATGTGCTGTAACATAAGGGAGGGTCCAGTCTCAAAATGGAGAATGAGATGGAAGACAGTTTGTTCCCAGGGTTGGCCTTGCCCAAAGAAAAGAGGACTTCTATGTTTGCAATCATCAGGCTATCTGGAGTACTTTCTCTCCATCTCTCTGTTCTGAAAAGAGTCAATAAGGATCAGGGAATTTTTTGCTTGTTCTTAAGAAGCCTACTTTCACCTCCAACAACCCTGTGCCAGAGGAGACTGTCCAAGTGTTGCTATCTCCATTCTGCAGGTGGAGAAAACCAAAGATGAGAAAATCTAAGAGGCTTGGCCATAGTCCCACAGCTGATAAATGTCAGAAATAGGACACTCTAGCTCTCCTGACTTTAAGTTCAGAACGCTCTCTCCTATACCACATATTCCTATGATCTGAGCCTTCCTCATACAAGTTTTCTCAGTAAGGCTGCAGATCCCAATACTGAGACAGAAGACAGTGTGGAGAAGAAACAAGAATCTTACTTTCTTGGAGGAGACTTCAATAGTATCCAGCCTCTATTTTACTTCCTCCTTTATGCGACTGTGATGACAGGGTCTAGTGATTGCCCAACACCCCAGATGAGGAAATTGAGGCCCTTTAAGGTTAAGCAATTTGGCCAAGATTGCATAAGTAAAAAATGGCAAAGTTAGAATCTTGATGCAGGTCTTTGGACTTCAAATCCAGCATTCCTTTCATGCCATCACATCCACTGGCATAGAAATACAAAATGGACTTTCCTCTCTGCCAAACTGCGTAAATGATGCTGTGGCAAGGGGCCATTCTGGCTAGACTATCATATAGTACTAGATAAGGTCATAGAGTGTCTGTGGGTCTGGAGTTACGTTAATTCACTAATTTAAGGAATATTTATTAGAACTATTTTTTTAATTTTGGTTTTATAGACCTACCTCATAGCCCAGTTCTTTGTACATAGTAGGTGCTTTTTAAATGCTCATTGGATTGGATTAGAATTGGGTCCTCACTACTGCACAATAGTCTTTTAATCATTTCATACTGATTTGATTTCATACTTCATAGGAACTATTCTAAACTTTCTCCTTTTTTCCTCTAGCCCCCAAGGTACTCCCTTCTTCTCTCTCTCCAAAGATGTTGCTTCTTTAATGAGAAAAATCAAAGAAATTCACCATGTGCTACCTTTGTTGTTATTCAGTCATTTTTTAATCATGTCTGACTCTTTATTAGCCCATTTTCTTGGCAGAGTTACTGGAGTAGTTTGGCATTTACTCCTCTAGCACATTTTATTGATAAGGAAATTTATCAACAATAAGCAACTTAACCCAGGGTCAACACAACTAGTAAGTGTCAGAGACTAGATTTGAACTCAAGAACATGAGTCTTCCAGACTGTTGACCTGACACTCTATCCACTGTGCCACCTAATTGCCCTGAGCTACCTTAGAGGGCCTATTCTTTAACTTAAAGCCTCTCTACACCTTAGCCTAGCCTTTTGTTGAACCATACACAATAAACCTTGGGGCAGCTAGGTGGTGCAGTGGAGAGAGCACCAGTGCAGGAGTCAGAAGGACCTGAAATCAAATCTCACCTCAGACACTTGACACTCACTAGCTGTGTGACCTTGGGCAAGTCACTTAACCCCACTTTGCTCATCCTGAGTCATCTTCAGCCATCCTGATGAATTTCTGGTCACTGGATTCAGATGACTCTGGAGGAGAAGTGAGGCTGGTGACCTGCACAGCCCTCCCTTACTTAGAACAAAGTCAAGTGCAAGTCAAGTCATCATTTCTCTGATGGCATGGTCTTCTTTGGCAACAAAAGATGAACACATATACACTATAAACCTACACACTATACACATTCAGTAAAAGATGTATGATGTCATTGATTGGGACAGCTATATTGCCTGGTGGTTGGAATCCTGGACTAAGAATCAGGAACACCTGAATAAAAGCTCCTCTCTGCCTTGCATTTTAAGAAAGTTTTGCTGTCTAATGCAACTAAAAAGTCAAAATCCTCATTTGGAAGAATCTTAGTAAGTGAAAGAACTGCAGTAAAAATACATCTATAATTTTTTCCTTGCTTGGCAATATTCTTTACATATTCCTAAAAGGACTTCATTCTGTATAAAATAATAAGTTTTGCCGTGATCATACAGACCTGGACCATATGCCAAGGGACCATTCTAAAATCAAGGCCATGACCAATTAAAGGTCAAAATGTCTCTTAGTAAAGATACAGGAGTAGAAAAAAGGAGATAATAAATAGACCTTGTCTCCTTGCCAACTAATATACTGGCCAATCCAAAGAAGAGATTGAGAAGCAGGGACCAAAAAAAGAGACTCAAAAGGGAATATAAATTACAAAAATAGATAATCAGACTCATACTCCTCTTCAGCTCTGTGGTGCTATTCATGGTCATGAAACTAAACAGACTTCAGATTGGGAGATCTCAAATGGCACAAGTTGGGGAAGTGACATTTTGACCTTATTAGTGCTAGACCACTATGAAACATGAATCCTTGTGCATAAGACTGAATAAGAGTAGAATTAAGGACACTTAAGTGCATCAATAATATAATTTTCATGCTAAGGAGAACATGTTTGGCCGCTAAGTAAGCTTTCAAGATGGAAGGCCCTGCTCCTCCTTTTGGTCTTAGCAAGCTTTGACACTGTGGTAACCTATTGCCCAGGTGCTATGAGCTAGACTCTTGGCACTCTGAAATATAAATACTTTGTCTGGATTTCTTATGCTACCACAATTCTGAATTTACAATTAATTTACTTACCTGGCTACATGTAAATTCCTCTTCATTGATCATGAACACTTTGAAGGTAGGGCCTGTTTCTTTCTTGACTTTGTATCTCTAGCTTTATCATCTCGACTTGCATATAACAGATGTTTAGTAAAGACATGAATTGAAATTTCAAGTTAGCCCTTTAGGAAGTCAAAAAGAATGTTCAAATTATTAGGTAAATAAACTTATATGTTGAAATAGTGCCCCCTCCACCCCATTTCCCATTTCCTGAACAATCATAGCTCCACTATAGTAATTCTTTGCTCCTGTGGCTTACACTAAGTTTTAAGGTCCTTTTATCCATACTTCAGAGTAACCCCTTCAGTCCTTTTAGTGGGTAGCTACTGATGACTTTTTTTTTTTTTAGCAGGGGAGGCAAGCATTGGGGAGGAAGGATTTGTACTCAAAGCTAAACTTTAAGGATGTTTTATGGAGGAAAAAACCCATTAATTTCTCCCATCTTCCCTCCCCATCCCAATTTTTGTCTCTCCTCTCCTCTCTCCAATTTCTAAAAGTGCTATTCTCATATCTGTACCTGTCCTCAGGAAATATCCATAATAGTCCTTCAAGCCTTGATGTAATTGTAAGCCAATATGTCAACTTTCCTAGGGAAATTTGCATTTTAAGTCTTAACTCACTATGAAATGAAAGGCTTTGTTCTTTGTTAAAAAGTAATTGTAAGAATCAATCAACATAGAAGAAAGTACTCATGTGGGGGAGAGATTAAGGGAAGGAGAGTGAAGACTCTCATGGTACCCTGAAATCACATCAAAGAGATTGGCACCTACTCTGCCTGTGTATAAAACCAACACTGTTTATATGTATGTCACTTACTTCCATCTAACCAAGGTCTGCCTCCCATATTAGACTACATTAGGGGAACTGAGGGAAACCAACATGATCCACCATTTTTGCAATTTCAGGTCCAAAAACACATGCCCCACAAAGATTAAATGCCTATTATCTTCCTTATGATGAGCAAAATTAAAAATATATCAGATCTTTCTGTATTTCCCTTTTCAGTCCAAATGAATTCAATTAGGTTTCACTGCAAACTATAAAATACTGTAGGCCTATTTCCTCTTTAAATTGATTATAAATGTTGATGCTCTTAAGTATAAGTGCAAATTAATCTAGGGAATTCCATGAAATTTTATTTCTTAATTAAGCAATTTAAACTAAATTACTTAACTGAAATGACTGCTCTGGCTCCTAGGATTGTTCAAGGTCAGACAAATGTAATCAAATGTAACATATAGAGATTTTTTCACTTGGCATAGCAGCCTTTCCTCAAACCATTTGACTTGTTGGCTATGTCCTTGAACCAGCCACTGGGGATAAAGCCAGGTAGTCTGAAGCAAGCTGACTAGGCTAGACGGTCAGCTTCCAGTGCATTAGAGTTTGCACTAGAAAACTGGTTCCCATAGAACACACAGGGAACTGAGGGCGTGGTATACATTCACAAATTAAAGTAACAACTGGAATACATCTGGCAGTTCTCCTGTCTGATAATCCATGTGGCTGGCCAGATGGACGGAGGGTGGTTTTTCAATCACACACATAAAAAAAATTCAGCATGGGGAAAAAATATGACTAAACTTCAAAATCATGACCAAGTACATCATTTATGATTTGGGATACTAAGATGGCAGCATCTAGGTGGCACAGTGGACAGAATGCTGGGCCTGCAGTCAGGAAGACTCATATTTTGGAGTTCACATCAGACCTTGGATGCTTGCTTACTAGCTGTATGACTTTGGACAAATTGCTTAACCCAGTTTGCATCAGTTCCTCATCTGCAAAATCAGTTGGAGAAGAAAATGTCAAGCCATACAAGTATCTTTGCCAAGAAAACCCCACATGGGGTCATGAAGAGTCTAATATGACTGAAACAACCAAAACACAACTGAGTTGGCCCCAAGAAATGAGTTTTTCGCAACTTGAAAGTTCCCTGTGGAGGAATGGAAAGAGTGCTGATTTACATCTAGCTTTCAATTCTGGCTCTATTTATCACCTGTATAGCTTTAGGCCACTTCATCTTCTCTGGGCCTCATTTTCCTCTTCTGTAAAATGAGGGGCTTGGATCAGATGATCTGTAAGGTTCATTCTAGTTCGGTTTTACGCACTTTTCTGGTGCCTCACTTTTTCTTGTATTTCCTTTTTCTCTCTGATTTTTAATAGCTTATTTATCACAAGTGAAGGCTGAGATTACATATCCCAAGGGTACAAGCTGTAGGCAGAAAACTATAAAATGTGCAGTGTCTCTCCCTTGGGGAAAAAGAGTGTTAGTGTTAAGTCTTAATATTCCTTTAATTTCTAGTCTCTTTAGAAAGAGGGAAAAACCTGTAATGTCAGTGTGAATTAAAGAAGGAATTGGCTTAGAGGTACACACTTTAGAAATGTAGAGTTGGAAGGAACCTCTGTAGACATCTAATCCTGCCTTTATCTATAATAAATTTGACTGTTGGTGATCCACCTCTGTAGACATCTAATCCTGCCTTTATCTATAATAAATTTGACTGTTGGTGATCCAGTCTCTACTTTAAAATTTCCAATGAGAGATAATCCACTACTCATTAAGGTGGCACTTTTCACTTTGGTTGTTGTTTATCCTTCCTATTCAAAGAGGACCAGTCATGACAGTGATATCCTGATTCACACAAGAACTGGATTTAAGTGAGGCAGAGTTGCACAAAGTCATCAACCTCACTCTCTTCCAGAGTCATAGAAGTCCGGTGACAGGACAAAAGTCAACACAATCGGTAATGGCCTGGGATGCAGTAGATAATCTTGGTAACTTTGACAATTGACCAAGCTCTAGGTCCTCCACAGCACCTGCTTCAATCACCTTCACAGCTTCTGGAACAAATTTTTCTCCACTTATTCACACAAGAGGAAATCTTCACATGCTTGGGGTGATACCTCCTTAACTCACCTATGGGTTTGAGGACTGTTAGTTTTCCTCAATCTGTTTCAGGCTGTCTACCAAGATAGTTTCTCCAGGATGTGGCATGCTATAGCTTCTTGGATATACAAGTAAGAGTCGGGTAGCAAGTGGACACCAAATGTGGATAAGCAGTTCTGAAAAGGATTTGACAAACCTTCACACCAAAGGGGCTAGTTCTTGAATACCCCATAGATCTCTCCATTTTGGTACCATTCTAAGTGTTAGGAAGTTTTTTCCTGTATCTGAAATACTCATATTGACCTGTGCTTTTCTCAATTTGGGTCTTCTATTCAATGATACAGAGTATAAACCATTCTGCTTATTTATCTTGATTGTCTCTTGTCCATGTTATTGCATGGGTTTGGCAGAGGGTATCCACCCAACATGCTAAGACCTATACTGATTTCTACTGACATTTCAAAGATACCAGTAGAGTCTTCAGACTATCAATCCACTTGTCATTCCTTGCCTTCAATACAAGATCATCCCATTTTCTCTTCCTATCATATATTTCTCTGATGACACGTTTTACTCTTGTTCTTTTTCATGTTTCTTTGATTGTATGTTGCAATCTCTACATGCTTCTCTATTTCCTGACATCAAGCATAAATAGCTCTTTTTTTGCAAGTCTGGAGCCCAAAAGAATTAATCTAATTCATCTTCTATGAAACAATCCTCCAAATACTTAAATGCACTCATCAAGTATACCTCTGCTCTAACTTAAAATTTCCCAGTTTTTTCAACCAATTCTCATGTGACATGTACGTGAGGCCTTTAACCTGATTGCCTTCCTCTGGATCTCTCCAGTTCTTCCATGACCTTCCTAAATTGTGTTGACCAAGCTATGGTCTGCACCTCAGATGAGATGAGACCAGGGAAGAGTACAAAGTGAATAATACTTCTTATTCTGGAAGCTGTTTCTTTCCTAAGTCAGCCCAAGATCCTATGAGCCTTCTTATTGACCACATCACACTGCTTTATGTTTAGCTAAAACCCCCAGAGCTTCTTTCATGCAAACTGCTAAACTATCAATATCCCAAGATGTTGCTTCTCAGTCATTCAGTCATATCTGACTCTGTATGACCCCACAGAATTTTATTCATGGGGGTTTTTTTTGACAAAGGTACTGGAATAGTTTCTTATTTCCTTCTTCAGTATGCCTCATTTTACAGATGAGGAATTGAGAAAATAGAGTTTAAGTGACTTGCCCAGGGTGACACAACTAGTAAATGTCTGACATCAGATTTAAATTCAGATCTTCCTGGATCCAAGCTCAAAGATCTATTCAATGCACGGCCTAGCTGCCCTTATCCCAAGATAAGTAGGGCTAAAAGGCCAGAATTCTCCAAAGATTCACTTTTGCCATCTAGGATTAGACTAGGTATGGTCTTAATTTTATTCAATTCACCTTTCTTGCTAGCTGAAGTTTTGTAGCATTTAAAAAAACAAACCTGTGTCTGCTGAGATTAATTCAATATCCTTTAGCTACAGACTATGCTGACTTGATAATTACAACCCAGTTTTGTCTATGTAATTGTTTGGGTCAGGAAGTACCATTTGAAATAGGACCTAATTGTTGTTTGCCTTTCTTCCCCAGAGTTTTCCACATGCCTTTCTATTTATCTGAAAATAGAAAAAGGACTTACAAAAGTTTTCATTAGATAGCTCTCACCACCATCATCTTTTATAACTGCTCTCTTTTTGTAATAATTATGGGTTCTCTAATCCTTCATTGTGGCATGGAAATGACTCTGAGCTCAAAAATCTATGCCAGAGGATCACAAGCTCATGAAGCTCCTACTAGCTTAAAAGGAAAAAAAAAAATTATTTAGATCAATACCTGCAATAGACTATATAGCTAAAGAACCATAGCTAGGAATTTTGACATCTGGGGAAAGGAGTAGGGTAGGGTGTGAAGCTCACTTAGGCTTGTGGGAACCAAAGAGGACACGAATCTTGAGGGTCAGACTGCTAGAGGCAAGGATGGATCTGGGTGAGAAAGTATCTGTTGGTGGTCTGAAGGAAAATACTTGCTAGGTGGTAACACTGAAAACAGGGTTATCCATGCTGCTTATATTCTGGTGCCCTTGTAATGCCAATCACAGCAGCGGACCTGAGGACTGCTACTGTGAATAATTTTAAGGGTCTGATCACATAATATAATGAACTCTCTATTTATTCAGCAATAAATTAAACATTGTTCAATAAAGTAAAGCATAACCTTCATAGCAACATCCTTAAGCAAAACATGATCTAACATGTATACGCTTTTCAAAACACTCAGTATGTCACAGTGCATAGCGTATATCATTGCATTCCCAAAGTAAGGGGGTCCCAGGCTAAGGTCTTCCCTAGCATGACACATCTTAGGGGGCAGTAGAAAATACTACATCATCCACCCTAGGTCACTGTAAGAACAATCTCCTTAATTGTTATACAGTGTCCAAGTAAAGTTCGCTCTCATCTTGACTCGAGGCTGACTTCCAAACCCTACAGTTCCTCCTCTGTGGGCTGACTGCTCCCAGTTCTTGCCTGGGTTCATATGCAGGCAGCTTTCTGCCCCTGCTCCTTGTCTCAGCCCAGTGGGGACTGTTCCACTCCAAACTTCCTGCTTCTGTCTGGCAGCAGGCTCCAGGGGTTCCTGTTCACAGCTTCTGTTAATAGGAAAAGAAAGTTTCATAGGCCTATAGCAATATTTATACACATTACCAGTGTCATCTTATCAGTTCACTATAAATAGCTCTTAAAAGGGGCTTAAGCTAAATCTCCTTCCCAGGAACAGATCTCTTCAGCTCAATTCACTCATAAAGACCAACAGACAAGGCTTCTGTCTGAGAAATTAACACAGATCAACAGACAGAACTTGACTGAGAAATCAACACAGATCAATAGACAGGAATTCAGAAGATGTGAACATTCACCAGACAGGATTCCAGAAGCATGTTGGACATGACATAAAGGTCCCTAAAATATAAGGTAAAAGCTTATCTGTAAGAGACCCAAGAACAGAGTTCAGCTTATCAACAGAGAGGAAGTAGAGGTGATCTCCACCCCTGGAAGCAGAAGACAAAGCATCTCATCCACTATTTATGAAGGCTCTGAAAGATTTGCCATCCATGTCATTAGAAGTCTCATGAAATCATAGTTCTTTAAAGTTTTCTAGTATGAGTTCTCAAATTTGGTCACGGAACATCTTTCCAACAATATAAACAGTTGAACCAACTCTTTCTTCTCAGAAAAGGCTTGGAAAAAAAAAAAGGAATGACAAGCCAATGCTTTTGACTGATTTCTACTTTTTTAATTGGAAACAAACCAATTTTCATTTTTCTTTTTGCATTTGCTGTCTCAGATAGGCTCAAAAAAGTACCTGTTTAATTTTCCAGGGGAACCATGATTTTTTATATACTTAAGATTTTTCAGATTAATGTCCTATATTTATGGCAGTACAGGTAAGTTTTTGCCATGAGTTCTGAATTATGAAATCCCCATGCAGATTCTAGCTGTGAAGGCTGGCAGGATCTCAATTCTAGATGGAAGCTTTGTCCATTGCATTGAGACAATTCTATGCCTGACCTATGCACTTTCTGGTCCTATGGTTTTGCATGTGTGTATGTGTGTGTTCATTACTGCTACTATTCATTTCTTTGGTTTTTTGTTTGTTTTGGTTTTTGGAGAGCAAGGAACTGAACAGATGGATTGGACATAGTTTGTATTTGTTTTTTTATTTAACGGGGAAAGAGAATATGATTTTCTTTTCCTTTGAACTACCTATCACCAACAGAGACTGCTCTATTACCCTGTCTCTGCAGCTTCTTTGCCCTCCACAGGGCGGTAAGCTCCTTACCTAGGTTAAATACTTAAAATCCCACAGATAGAACAAAGCCTTGCAAAAGCTTCAGATCTTTAAATGTGCTTTAAATGGGTTTTTTGAACCCTTTAGGTCTCTTCGTCCTTTTTATTCTTCCACCCCTTCATTTTCATTGGTATGATGTTTGTATTCTTAACAACCATCATCAGAATGTCAGAATTTAGAGCAAGCCTTCTTAACTGAAGTCCATGAAGTTGTTGCTTTGTTTTTCCTAAATATTTTGACAGTTGTTTTCAGTTGTCTGTAACTCCATTTAGGGTTTTCTTAGCAAAGATACTGGAGTGCTTTCCCATTTTCTTCTTCAACTCATTCAACAGATGACAAAACTGAGGCAAAAAGGATTAAATGATTTGCCCAGGACCACATAGCAAGTAAGTGTCTGAGGCTAGATTTGAACTCAAGAAGATGAATCTTCCTGAGTCTCTATCCACTGCTCCACCCTAGATGCCCCTACTTCGATAAATGTCTCAATATAATTGATTTCCTTTGTAATCCTATGTGTTTTGCTTTTATAAAATTCTCTCCCTCTCTTCCACCCTGCTGAAACAGTCAGCAATTTGATATATGTTATACATGTGTAATCATGCAAAACATATTTTCATAAGCTCTCCCTCACTCAAAGCAAAGTCCAGTGCAAGCCATGTCTTCATTTCTCTGATGTCATGGTCTTCTTTGAGAAGGAAGGACGAACACAATTTTCATAAGTAGTTGCGTGGTGAAAGAAGAACCAACCTACTCTCCCCCAAAAAATAATAAAGGAAGTGAAAAAAAGTCTGCTTCTGTCTGCATTGAGACTCTCATCAGTTCTGACTCTGGGGGTGGGTGGCATTTTTCATCATGGGTCCTTTGGAATTGTCTTGGAGATTGTATTGCTGAGAATAGCTGATGACCAGTAGGGAGCAGCAGAGAGCAGTAGAGGGATACTCCTCAGAAGCAAAAATGTCTCAGGGACATAACCAGGGGACATTGGTCCTTCTGCAGTATTGTACTGGTGACTTGTGTGGTAACCTCAGACTTACTAGCAATCAAGGTTAAATGACTTGCCCAGGGTCACCCGGCTAGTAAGTCTGAGGTAAGATTTGAACTCAGATCCTCTTGACTCCAGGGCCAGTTGCTCTATCCAACATGCCACCTAGATGCCTCTACCATGTCTTTATCTCCATCTCTTAGAATCCCTAGCATCCTCAGAGCACAGCTTAGGAGCCACTGCCTACACAAGGGCTTTCTGGAGTCCTGCTAATGATCTTTCCCACTTGAAACTGCTTGATAAACATCCCTCTATAAGACAGTAGGGAGTTTGCCTCAAAGCTAAGAAAGTTTGGGTTTGAGTTCTGCCCCATACACATCCTTGACCAAACATAACCTCTTAGTCCTTCTAGGCAAGTAAATTAATGTCTCAGTCTTCTTTCCATCAGTCATTTTTTGAGTTGTGTCCAACTCTTTGTGACCCCATTGGGGGTTTTCTTGGCAGAGATATTGAAGTGGTGTGCCATTTCCTTCTCATTTCACAGATGAGGAAACTGAAGCAAACAGGGTTAAATGACTTGCCCAGGTCACACAGCTAATAAGTGAGGCTGGATATGAACTCATGAAGATGAGTCTTCCTGACTCTCGGCCCTGAGGTCCACCTACTATGCAGCCCTTCTCAGTCTTCTAGGCAATGCTTTAAGAGCATATGTAACCCTATACTTTGTATTTACTTATCTCTGCACATCTCTTCCCCTTCCAAAAACATGAGCTTATTGAGATGCTTTGTCTGTTTATTCATAGTACTTAAAACAATGTATTTCATTTAGTATTTGATTCATTAAATCGACTCGAATCTGTGATTCTTTGATTCCCACTTGTCCAAAGGGAAGAATCCTTAACTTTTGCACCCAGTACCTCCTTTCCTAGATTTTAGAGCGGTACCGCTAGTTTCTGCTTTCTACACAAATAGAGGAAATGAAAACACAGACTGTTACTTCTTTATCCCCTTTCCCCAGGGGCCCAGAAGGTCTCTCCGTCTCCTGAAATCTCTGCCTCTACATCATAAGTACAATTTTCCCTGATCCACAGATTAGAGAATTAAGGTTATGTTTTATTTTAATTATGTTTCTAGACTGCTCATTCAAGCTCACTGTCTTATGTAAAAGGAAGCAGGAGACAGCATCCTGCCATATGGGCTTCTGACTGGCCCAAGGGAAGGAGGAAAAGAAACATACAGGATGCATCCCTTCTGATCCCTAAAGCTCAAGGCCCAACCCTTATGAAAACAGCCTGCAGGTTGGCATCTTCCCCTGTAAATATGGGACTTGGGGCAAATTCAAGAAATACTTTATCCTATTCCTCAACAATAAACCTATAGATGGAACATCTGGGCTTCGACTTCATACATCTCTATTTATTTGATTCCTTTATGAGTGAAGGGACAGTTGCAGGCTATTGAAATCACTCTACCCTCACAGCCTAACCTCCCTCAGAGGTATATAAAGCAGCCCCACTGGTAGCCACATTACCGGCAAAGAATAGGGCTCTGAGTTGCCTTCGTGATGGGGGTGGGAGAGACACAAGGAGAAGCTTTCTGTGTTGGTGCAAGCAGATCTGTATATCAGGGAAGAGTTATCAAGGTTAATGAGAAAAATTATCTCATCAGAACAACACCCCAATCCTCGGCGCAGAATCACTGGTTGGAGCCACACTAATCTCCCCATGCTGTGTTTCCAATGCAACTGTGATCCATCAAAGTCATTTCCTTATCAATCCCTGGGGGATTGCAGAAGTTCTGCCAGGCATAGCAGGCTCTTGCATTCACACCTGCTGAGTTAATGAAACTGTGAGTTTTGAGGTATACCCCTCTGCAATGTGCCATCCAAGAACACAAAAAAACCAAGGAACTGCCTTTGGGAAGGAGGAGGGAAACTAGCCATTGTCTAGCTTCCTGATGTCCCAGCAGGCCTTGGGGAGAGCTAGGAAGCGGTGCACCTCTAAGCCAGCACCTGGGGAGAAGAGGGAGGGGGAGAGCCCTGCACACACTATTTCATGCTTTTGTTTGTTTTTTCATTTTCAATCACTGGTCCTTTATGGAAAATCAATGGCTATTCAGTCAGGCCCATTTTTCATAAATGTTTCTACTTAGTGCTAATTTGGCAGGGGCCTCTGAAGCCCCACTTGCTTCCAGGCTCTGGGTAAAGCGATTGTCTCCTCATCCTTGGGGAGCCAGGAGGCTGGGGTAGATGGAACAAATGTGGTGACATGTTTTCCCAGTCATCCTGCAAGGACACTGACTAAACCGCCAACTCAACAGAGCCCTGGGCTCAACTCTACACATCTTGGGCATAGGAATTAGTTTGCCAGATCAGAGGAAAGGGCCCAATTAATAGCAGGGCCTGTCACTATTTCCATCTCTACCTCTTTGCTGTGAATGGGTCTTACTAAATCTTGTCTCTATACCTTTGCTCACTGTATCTTCCCTTTTTTGAAATGCCAATCAACCAAAAAGTAATTAAGTACCTATTATATTCCAGATAGTGCTAAGAGCTAAAGATTTAAAGACAAAAATAAAATAAACCTTGCCCTTGATGAGTTTACATTCCTCCCTTTCTTGCCATCTGTAAAAGATTATTGATCCTTCAGGTGCTGGCCCTCTCTGTGACATCTCTGAACCCACGGTGCTCTTCCCCTTCTCAGATGAGACACTCACTCCCTGGAGCATCTATAACACTTGGTTCCATGCTGCCCTATATTATTTACTATTGTTCTAATTATGACCTGTGTCTCTAGGGACAGTGGTCTTGCCTTGTACTCCTATTTTGTCCTCCACAATTCCTAATCCAGTACTAGGAACTGGGAAGAGGGGGCTCTCTCCAAGGCCTACTGGGGCATTGGGAAGTTAGACAATGGCTCGCCTCCCTTCTCCTTCCCAAAGGCAACTCCTGGCTCTTTTGTGTTCTTGGATGACACATTGCAGAGGTGTACCTCACAACTCAGTTTCATTAACACAGCAGGTGTGAATGCAAGAACCTGCTATGCCTGCTATTTCATCAGTGTAGGGAAATTTTAATGTAGGAAATCCTCAACAACGCAGGCTCACATCTCTTTTTCTGTACCTTACAGTTTCACAGAGCTGCCTGGGGCACTGAGAGGTCAAATGGCATCCACTGGTGGCACAGCTCATGTGTATCACAGGCAGGACTTGAATTCAGGTCTTTATGTCTCTGTTGTGACTGCCCGATCATTACACTATTCAGGCTCTCAATGGGTACATAGCAGATGCTTGATAAATAAATGAGTTTGGAATGACTTGAAGGAAGGTTGCTAGAGGAAGTTATGATTTTGTAGGACATTTGGGGCAATGGAATAAAAGTCAAGACTTTGGAGGATGAGCCAGCTGGTAAAAGTAAGTGATCTAAAAAGCTAACAATAAATATGTGGTTAAACAAATCATGCATTCACAGAATGGAAAATTGTAATCCACTTAGTGTTGACAAGTGCAAGAATATAGGAAACATAATACAGAGGGAAAAAAAGCAGACCCAGAACAGAGTATATGCCAGCTACAAGTGTATAAGAGATATGAATAGGACTGACAAAGAATCCCGATGAAGATTTGAAAGGCATGAACCGTTAAAGCTTTTTTTTTAATTTTTATTTATTTCATTCTGAATTTAAGAAATAAAATAAGCATTTTCAAAACACAGTAAAATAGAAAAAAAGATGATTCTACATGAAATGGAAAATTTATTATATACAAGTTGTTTTTCCTTTTAAATATATAATAAAGTTATGTAACTGTCTCTTTTCTTTTCCTCCCAAGACGGCTACCATCAGATGCAAATATATATATATATATATACATATTTGTAAAACTCATTCTGTACATACTTTTATTTACAATTTCTTTCTCTGGATGCAGATAGATGGCATCTTCTTTCATGTGTCCTTTGTAGTTAATTTGGGTATTTATAATAATCAAGATTACTTAGTCACTCAAAGTTTTTCGTAAAACAATATTGTTGCTACTGCACACAATGCTCTCTTGGTTTTATTATTTGTTTTTGGTCAGGTGATATTTCTTTTAAAGCATTTACAAAATAGACCACAAACAGATTTTTTTAACATTAACCAACTGAGACACAAATAATAACTACGTGTGCTAACTTCATAAGCCCTTGACCTAATTGTCTCCACACTATTACTAAAAATTAAAGGACCCTAACTTATTGTTGTTGGTCTAAAGTCCTATGCCCAATAGCTTAATTTTAGACTTAACCTCAGATGTTCCCCTATCAATAATCTATAATTGAATAGATCTGTTATTAAGCTTACAAACCTTTTGAGTAGGGACATTGCAGGGAAACAATATCTCCCCAACTTCGTGTCAGTTCCAGGTAGGAGTAGATTGTCAACTTGTATTCAGTGAGGCTTAGAGTCTGCCAGGTGTCAGTGGAGAAAATGAGTCAGGAGAATTCTACCTCAGCCCAGGCTGAACAACTGCTCTCCCACCCTTCCCATGAGATCACTTTTTTCAGTTCATACCAGTATCTCACAGGCTTATTGGCATCATGGATTGGAGGCTCAGACCTCCTTTCTTGCTACCCATACCTGAAGTCAGACTCAGAAGAACAGTCACTTAATAGTCCCATAGCATCTTAAAATAGAAAGTTCCAGTAACCAGGTTTCAGATATGACTGTAATTTCACATTGGCTAAGGAATATCTTTTGAGGCAAGTCTTAAGTGGCTTACATGTCTTTCTATACCTGTTCTAGTTCCTGCTTAAATAAGCATCATAAAATCAAATTTACCATTAAAACCTTAACTTTTCCATCAACGCCAAATTTTACCCTAAGTTATCTGCTTCTAGGAGACTTATACTAAAATTCATTTCCCCAAACTAAAGATGTATTTGGTTTAGTATTTGTTTTAATACTAATTGCTTTTACATCATTTTGTAACATATTCAATTTTTTCCCATCTCTCCCTTTCCCCACCCCCTAATACCTTGCATTCTGATTACTGCTTCCCTCAATGAGCCCTCCCTTCTATCACACCCCACCCTTTTCTTATCCTCATCTTCTCTCTTTTCTTGTAGGGCAAGATAGATTTCTATACCCCATTACCTGTGTTTCTTATTTCCTGGTTATATGCAATAATAACTCTCAGTATTCATTTGTAATACTTTGAATTCCACCTTCTTTCTTTCCCTCCCTCCCCACCCATTCTCAATGAGAAGGCAAGCAATTCAATACAGGCTATATATATATATATATATATATATATATATATATATATATATATATATATATATATATATATATATATGTCATTTTGCAAATAATCCATAATAATCACGTTGTGTAACACTAACTATATTGCCCTCTATCCTACTCTATCTCCCCTTATTTTTTTATTCCCTTATTTGATCCTGTCCCTTCCCAAGTGTTTATTTCTAGTTACTCCCTTCTCCCATTTGCCCTCCCTTCTATCATTCCCCTCACCCCACTTGTTGCCTATTTCCCTACTTTCCTGTTGTATAACATAGATTTTCGTACCAAATTTATTGAGCATGATATTCCCTCCTTATGAGAGAGCCATATGATGAGAGAGTAGCTTCACTTTCCCCCTCTCCCCTTCTCCCTTTTCTCCTCTATTGAACAAGGTTTTTCTTTCTCTCTTTTATGAGTTATAGCCTGCCCCATTCCATTTCTCCCTTTTTCCTCCTAGTATTTTCCTCCACTCCTTAATTTTTATTTTATATCTTTTTTTGTGGATATCATCTCTTCTGATTTAACACAGTCTGTACTCTCTGTCTATGTGCGTGTGTGTGTGTGTGTATGTGTGTATGCACAATCCCTCCACCTACTCAAATACTGGGAAAAGTCTCAAGAGTTATAAATATTTTCTTTCCATGTAGGAATGTAAATAGTTCAACCTTAGAAAGTCTTTTATGATTTCTATTTCCTGTTTACCCTTTCAAGCTTCTCTTGATTCTTGTGCTTGAAAGTCAAATTTTCTATACAATTCTGGTCTTTTCAACATGAATGCTTGAAAGTCCTCTATGTCATTGAATGACCATTTATTCCCTTGAAGTATTATGCTCAGTTTTGCTAGGTGGGTGATTCTTGGTTTAATCTCAGTTGTTTTGACTTCTGGAATATCCTATTCCAAGTCCTTCAATCCCTTAATGTAGAAGCTGCCAGATCCTGTGTTATCCTGATTGTATTTCCACCATACTCAAATTGTTTCTTTCTAGCTGCTTGTAATATTTTCTCCTTGACCTTGGAACTCTGAAATTTGGCCACAATATTTCATTTTGGGTCTCTTTCAGGAGGTGAGCGGTGAATTCTTTCAATATTTATTTTGCCCTCTGGTTCTAGAATATCAGGACAGTTTTCCTCAATAATTTCATGGAAGATAATGTCTAGGTTCTTTTTTTGATCATGGCTTTCTGGTAGTCCCATAATTTTTACATTGTGTCTCCTGGATCTATTTTCCAGGTCAGTTGTTTTTCCAATGATATGTTTCACATTATCTTCTATTTTTTCAAACTTTTGGTTTTGTTTCCTAACTTCTTGGTTTATCTCACAGTCACTCATTTCCCTGAACTCAGTTCTCTCTTTCAGAGAACTATTTTATTCAGTGAGTTTTTGAACCTTCTCCTCCATTTGGCTAATTCTGCTTTTTAAAGCTTCCTTCTCCTTATTGGTTTTTTGGAACTCTTTTTCCAATTGAGTTAGCCTCTTTTTAAAGGTGTTATTTTCCTCAGCATTTTTTTGGTTCTCCTTTAGCAAGCTACTAACTCACTTTTCAAGCTCTTCTATTGCTTGAGCTTAGTTTAAGTTCACTTTGGAGGCCCTGGAGGCAGGGGTCTTAACTTCCTGTAACAGTAAGCCTTGTTCTTCCTCATCTGAAAGGATGGGAGGATACATCTGTTCACCAAGAAAGTAACTTTCTATGGTCTTATTTTCTTTCCCCTTTTTTGAGCATTTTCCCAGCCAGTTATTTAACTTCTGAATTCTTTGTCCAGACATTAGATTCAGCTGCTCGGTTCCCCTGGGCTTTGGGTGGCAGTGGGGCCATCACTCAGGGCTGAGATTTAGATCAGCTGCTCCCTACCACCAGAGACTTTAAGCTGAGCTGCCTAAAGAATGGATCCAGGTTGCTTCCCAGTCACTGTAGCTGTCTACAGTCTGCTGCTGTGATCTCTGCCTTCACTTGGGGCTATTGATGGAGAAACCCACTCCCCTCTCACTCAGCTGGGAAAGCCCTCCCCCACTGACTTTTGGAGCTTTCTTTGTTTCTTGTGGGTTGAGGTATCTGGGACCTTCCTGGCTAGAAACTCTGCCTGGAGGTCTGTTCAGGTCCTTTTCCTCCCAGTGCCACATGGCAAGGGCTATGCTCTGCTCCACTCAGTATCCTGTGAGATAGACCTTTCCTGTTGGCCTTCCAGGTTGCCTTTGGCTGGAAACCTCTTTCGCTCTGTCATTCTGTGGCTTCTGATGCTCTAGCCTTCAGTGACAGCCACTTATACATGTATTTTGTGGGCTTGTGAGGGAAGCATTAGAGTAAATGCATCTTTCTACTCCACCATCCTGGCTCCACCCCCTCTTGGTTTTATTATTACAAAGGTTTTTTAAGCTATTAAGTTTTGATGACATTTTGTGGGATGAATTTCACTTATTTAATTACAAATGGTTGCAAAGCAAGTAGTTGATTATTTTGGTGCTCAGTATTGTTTATAATAAATCATTTTTTTAACAGATAAAAAATGGTCATGGTTCTAAACCAGTTATTTCCATTTCAGACACCTCACTAGACTTTGACTCTTTACTATCATTTTATTTAATTTGATTCAACAAATATTTATTAAGACCAAATTCTAGCAGAGGAAAATCTCCTGGATTCCTAGGACATTAAAATCCTAGATCTGAAGGAGACCTTTTGTAGTCATCTAATTCATTACTCCATTTCCTATCACCACAAGGTAATGAGACTTTAAATCATCCAAAAGTGATACCTATGATTTCTACTCTGAACTCAGGAAATAGTGTAAAATTAATAATAACATTAACACTTCTCATTTGAGAAATTTCTAGCTCTGCTTTGAATCACCTATATGCTAGAGAGATCTATTGGAGAAGATTTGACTAAACCAACTCCCAATATACCCTCATCCCCTATCCTACTAGGATCAATGTAGACATGAGACCAGCTCTGGGAGCTGACTCTAAAAGAATCAATTTCTCTCTTTGACTCATTGCCTTCAACCTGCAAATAAGAGTCCAGGTCAAGTAGAATAAAGCTTAGGTATAATTCACAACTAGTCTCCTCCAAATGGGGGTAACAGGCCTTGAGAACACTCAGTGTGCAATAAAAGGAAACTTTCATTTCACCCACCTCAGAATATCTAACCCTAACTCCCAAATTCAGGCTTGCCTATGAGGCTGAAACATCTGGATTGAGAATAATAATTGGTATATGATCTGTGCTCATAGAAGGAAACACAAGGCAGAAGAAGGCAGTTAGGAAGGGGAGGTCCAGAAATTGCTGCTTCAGTCTGTTCCTGGGCAAACAAATCCTTTACCATGTGCTTCTCAGATAAGTTGTTATTTTATTCTCCTGAGTGGAAGGGTGAACAAGCAAAATCCCTGCCTTACTGCATTCTTGTCTGGGAGTCTAATGGAGAGAAAAGTCAGGAAAAGGAAAGGGACAAGTCAATTTCCAAATTGTTTTTATAGACCAGTGTGAAATGATCCTCTAACAAGAATTCAGCCTCCAGAACTTTAGTCAGTCATTCACCATGAAGCAGCCTCAATCTCGTCAGTAAGGTGCAGGTGAACAAGTCCACCTCCATAGGAGGTGTTGCTCAGATGCCTACAACAAGCTACATAAACTATAATTTTACTATTGATTGTGGGATTCATCAGATTCATCAGAATCCTTTCCCATTGCAATGATTACAATTTTGAGATCATGATGTTCCATGAGCTAATGACATACACACTAACACATGGAGAATATTGGAATTACAAAGACGAATTTTTAAGTCATCAAATTTAAGATAATTGGAACAATTGAACAATTTCTCAAATAGGAAGGGAGGAGGTAATATGATATGTACATAATTACAGTTATATAAGTAACAACTACAGCCACAACTTGGGCCCCTGGGGATGGGGGACTGCATCATCTACTTCTCCACTACCTGAAAAAATGAATCAAGCTCTATGTGCTGCTGGCAGTGACTTTATACTGCTATTTTTGTATGTGGACTGTATGTTTCAAGTAAGAAAAATTAAAGAAAGCATTTTTGGACTAAGAAGTACAGGGCCACAAAATCAAGGAAAGAAAATGAAATTCCATCCCTAGCAGATTGAGAGTGGCTCTCCTGAAATATAATGTTGTGTGGGATTGGATTAGATTTCACAGTCTTGTCAACTCCTTTGTCATTCATTCATTTGTAACAGCAAGGAAAATGTCATCCACAGAATATAGATTTTTGTTTGTTTGTTTTTTAAATGAACCTTTGCTGTACAGGTATTTAACTTTTCTCATTACTGAAAAACCCTTTTTGCTGTTTTCTTAACACTGAACTGTGAATAGTAATGGATTGTCATAAATATGCTTTTATGCACCAATCTGCTCATGAGGGGCTGATGAGTTTAGTTTCAGTAAAATTAAATCGACCAAATATTCAAACCTAATTGAACATTTTGTTCTTTTATGTGGCATCACCAGTGCTTCAGGTTTTCTTTTTTCAAATGTTCATCTTCTTTAGTCTTATATAAGAATGAGGATTTTGTTTTTGTTAAAATACACAATCGAGTCCAATTACACCTATCATCAGCCTCAAATGTAATGTCTGATAAGAATGGACATCCCTGCTGACTTGCTGGGCATTAAACCAAACTTTTCTTTGTCAATCTTAATAGCTTGAAGAAAACGTATTAAAATTGAAATGCCCTAAAATCAAATCATGTCAATTTTCTGGAACAATTTCAGGTTTCCTGATATGACTAATCAAAATCCAAGAAACAAATGCATAACTAGGAACAAGAGATAGTTTGATGTCAAGGAAAAAATACTATAGCTGGGTTACCTTGAGCAAAGCAATTAAATTCTCTGGACTTCCATTTCTTCTCCTATATAATGGCAGTGTGGGAGAAGGACAGAATGATTTTTAAAGTCATTTCCAGTTCTAAAGTCAATGACTGCATGAAGCTATCTGCATCTTTAACACTGTGGTACTTTAATATTCAAACTTTATAGGTCCTAGTGGAGAAAAAGGGATATAGTATTATCTATGGCATGTGCAAGTATTTTTCTAGTGGAGTACTTGGACTCTAGAAAATCATTCCCTTAAAAATGAGTAACAGTGGCTGAGAACTAAGATATAATTAAAATATTTGAAAGATGGAAATGGTTGGAACCAGTAGCTGAGCCAGGAAAAGGCTGAGGTAACATAGTCCACCAGAAAGAGATGAGCTCTGGAATAGGAAGTCCTGGGTTCGAATTCTGCCTCTGACATTTACTACATTTGTGACTTTGAGCAAATTTCTTCATCTTTCTGTGCCTGAGATTCTTTGATTGTGAAATAGGAGGGATGGACTAGATGGTCTGTGATCATATTCATTGACTATATAGAATATGTCCCTTATTTGAGAGAGAGAGAGAGAGAGAGAGAGAGAGAGAGAGAGAGAGAGAGAGAGAGAGAGAAAGTTTGACGGGGGGAAATCTTTAAAAAGCACAAAAAGGAAGGTTTTCCTTTACTTTTTCTTTTCTGGACACCAGGGCTGAGAAGAGAGAGGGTAAAAATATTACTTCCCCAAATTCATAGATAGAAAGTATGACATGACAGAATTGACTGAGCTCCTCAAAGGACAGTAGCCCAGAAGAAAACTTCATTGGATCGTAGTGTAGTGTAGAGAGTGTGTGTATGTGTGTGTGCATGTGTGTGTGTGTGCGTGTGTGTGTGTGTGTGTGTAGCCTCCTATTTCTCACATAGGACACAAAGACAACTACTCTCAGTCTCTGGGTTGATTTACTCCATCTCACCAGCCTGCCTTCATACTGACTGGCATGTCTAGATTCCCAGTGAAATAATCACCATCACTCAATTATACTCAAAGTCTCTTAGGGTGCTAAATCACCACTTAAGCTCTCAAAATTCCACTAATGTGCTTCCATTTTCATAAAATGACAATAATGATGCATTAAGACCTTAAACATAACAAATAATGCAATGAGCTACAATGAGGCAAAGTAAATATCTTAGTTATACACACACACACACAAACAATTACAGAAATAAAAAATGTAACAAAATCACAATCAACAGATAAATCTAGTTTATACTCCATTGTACTCTATCTATGGGGCAGAGTGGGCACACACTTATGAAAACCTAATGAATAGATGATAAATGAGGGGAACCCATGAGCCTAATATAACTTTTCACTTTGAGGAAGACTTAGCTTCATTAAATGCTTTTCTTATGACTTTGAGCAACCCTGTGCCCCAGGCAAATGAACTGCCAAAGTAGTTTGCTTTTCTCAGAAGCAGATATATATCCTAGACAAGCAAATCGTTACTCCTTTAAATGGTCACTCTCTTACAACAGGATTATAAATCTAGAGCCAGAACCTTAAAGACCAAATAGGCCAAGGCCTTTTAAAGATCAAGAAACTGAGGCCCAAAGTGACTCACTTAGGGTCACACATCTAGTCTCTAATCAAAGACTCATTTTGAACATAGATCTTCTTTACTGAAAGTCCAGCACTCCAGCCACTTCCTCCCTCATCTGGAGGATAGAGGGAATAGAAAGGAAATATTGTTTTAGACCCTTGACTCACAGCCCAAACTGTGGTTATGGAGACAGTTTCTAAAAGAGCTAAAACATCTAACACGCTTGCCAACCCAAATCTGTCAGGTATAAAGAGAAGCGATCTAATATGCAGTCCCAACGGAAGCAGGATGAGTGATTGAAGACAACATCTGGAAAAAAAGGGGTCAGTCATGAAGGAAAAGAGTTATGAAAGAGTAAGACCTTCTTTCCTCCTGCAGGGAGGAAACTATTAATACATATAATCTCTCTGTCCAAAATTGTTTTTCTTTTATTTTTTTCAGGTAACAACTTTTTTTTTTGTTATTATTAATCTATTCTCCCACTACTTCCCCCCTCGCTTAATCATTTGTTTAATCCCTTGATAAATCCATACTTAGTCCAGCAAAACAAATTCTTACAGTGGACATGTCTAAAAAATGTCTGTCTCTGTATTTTAAGTTCATCAGCTTTCTGGCATGAGGAAAAGGAGGTATTTCATCTTTTTTTTCTTATATGTGTGTGGTTTAGCATTCCATTGATCAGAATTCTAAATTCTTTCAAAGCTATTTTTCTTGATGAGGTTGTTAATATTGTATAAATCCTTCTCCTAATTCTACTTTCTTCTGTATAAATTCAGAGAGACCTTCCCAGTTTTCTCCAAAGCATATATTTCATAATTTCTTATGACACAATGATATTCCATTATATTAAAATACAATAATTTGTTTATCCATTTCTCAATAGAACAATAACAATAGGGCCTCAAAGCTAAAAGAACTTTCAGAGTTCATCAAGTCCAACCCATTCTTGATGAAACATGCCCTCAGCAGCATGCCCAGAAAGTCATCTAGCCTCTGCTGGAAGTCTTCCAGTGAAGGGGACCCATTCCACTTTTGGATAGTTCAAACTATCCAAAGATCATGCTAAGTTCACCCCTTCGCAATGGCTCCTAGTTCTGAGTCTGATCCCTCTTCCACTGGAAAGCCCTTCAAATACCTTCCTCATTCTTCTTGCTAAAATTTTGCAAAATAGTTAAACCTTTTTGGCAACTCACCTTTTAATGTACCTCTCAAGTATCTTTTAGTGACAATGCCCCAATGTCCAGTGAATTCATGGTGTTTCACTATATACCCTACGATTACACTCTTTTCCCATTGTCAAAAACTAGCATATTATTTGGTTGCATCCCTTTAGAAGCAATATAGCGTAATGGAGAGACTTAGAATTTGGAGAAGTCAGGACTAACATCTTGGTCCTCACATCCCTTTGTGATATTGTGTAAAGTCATGTAAGTTGGAGAATCAGTGGAGAGAAAGAGAATGCTGAATTTGGAAGTAAAGGTCTTGAATTCAAATAATAGCTTTACCATTTGCTACTCGTTTAATCTTAGGTGGATCATTTCCTCATCTATAAAATTAGAGGGTTGGACATTTAAGGTCCCCGCTAGCTCTAAGGTGATGAAGCTTGGTTTGTTTGTTTGGTTGGTTGGTTTTTTTTGTCATCATAAATTACACTTGCATCACTATGCTTACTCAGTTGTGAGAAAAGTGCTTGTGTAAAGCACTTTAGAAATGCGATCTATTAGTATTATTTCTCTCTAGAGAAATAATAAGGCCTGCTTTATTTTTTTTATTAAATTTATTTATTTAACTTTTAACATTCATTTTCACAAGATTTTGGGTTCCAAATTTTCTCCCCTTTTGTCCCCTCCCCCCACCCCAAAACACCAAACATTCTAATTGCCCCTATGACCAATCTGCTCTCTCTTCTATCATCTCTCTCTGCCCTTGTCTCCGTCTTCTCTTTTGTCCTGTAGGGCCAGATAGCTTTCTATACTCCTTTATCTATATTTCTTGTTTCCTAGTGGCAAGAACATTACTCGACAGTTGATCCTAACACTTTGAGTTCCAACTTCTTTACCTCCCTCCCTCTCCACCCCTTCCCTTTGGAAGGCAAGCAATTCAATATAGGCCAAATCTGTGTAGTTTTGCAAATGGCTTCCATAATAGTTGTGTTGTATAAGACTAACTATATTTCCCTCCATCCTATCCTGTCCCCCATTACTTCTATTCTCTTTTGATCCTATCCCTCCCCATGAATGTCGACCTCAAATTGCACCCTCCTTCCCCTGCCCTCCCTTATATCATCCCCCCCACCCTGCTTATCCCCTTATCCCCCACTTTCCTGTATTGTAAGATAGGTTTTCATACCAAAATGAGTGTGCATTTTATTCTTTCCTTTAGTGGAATGTGATGAGAGTAGACTTCATGTTTTTCTCTCACCTCCCCTCTTTATCCCTCCACTAATGAGTCTTTTGCTTGCCTCTTTTATGAGAGATAATTTGCCCCATTCAATTTCTCCCTTTCTCCTCCCATATATTTCTCTCTCACTTCTTAATTTCATTTTTTTTAAAGATATGATCCCATTCTCTTCAATTCACTCTGTGCACTCCGTCTCTATGTGTATGTGCGTGTGTGCATGTGTGTGTGTGTGTGTAATCCCACCCAGTACCCAGATACTGAAAAGTTTCAAGAGTTACAAATATTGTCTTTCCATGTAGGAATGTAAACAGTTCAACTTTAGTAAGTCCCTTATGACTTCTCTTTGCTGTTCACCTTTTCATGGTTCTCTTCATTCTTGTGTTTGAAAGTCAAATTTTCTTTTCAGCTCTGGTCTTTTCATCAAGAATGCTTGAAAATCCTCTATTTCATTGAAAGACCAATTTTTCCCCTGAAGTATTATACTCAGTTTTGCTGGGTAGGTGATTCTTGGTTTTAGTCCTAGTTCCTTTGACTTCTGGAATATCCTATTCCATGCCCTTCAATCCCTTAATGTAGAGGCTGCTAGATCTTGTGTTATCCTGATTGTATTTCCACAATACTTGAATTGTTTCTTTCTAGCTGCTTGCAATATTTTCTCCTTGACCTGGGAACTCTGGAATTTGGCCACAATGTTCCTAGGAGTTTCTCTTTTTGGATCTCTTTAAGGCGGTGTTCTATGGATTCCTTGAATATTTATTTTGCCCTCTGGTTCTAGAATCTCAGGACAATTTTCCTTGATAATTTCATGAAAGATGATGTTTTGATCATGGCTTTCAGGTAGTCCCATAATTTTAAAATTGTCTCTCCTGGATCTATTTTCCAGGTCATTTGTTTTTCCAATGAGATATTTCACATTATCTTCCATTTTTCCATTCTTTTGGTTTTGTTTTGTGATTTCTTGGTTTCTCATAAAGTCATTAGCCTCCATCTGTTCCATTCTAATTTTGAAAGAACTATTTTCTTCAGTGAGCTTTTGAATCTCCTTTTCCATCTGGCTAATTCTGCTTTTGAAAGCATTCTTCTCCTCATTGGCTTCTTGAACCTCTTTTGCCAATTGAGTTAGCCTATTTTTCAAGGTGTTATTTTCTTCAACATTTTTTTGGGTCTCCTTTAGCAGGGTGCTGACCTGCTGTTCATGCTTTGACTTCATGTCTCTCATTTCTCTTCCCAGCTTTTCCTCCACCTCTCTAACTTGATTTTCAAAATTCTTCTTGAGCTCTTCCATGGCCTGAGCCCATTGAGTGGGCTGGGATTTAGAAGCCTCGACTTCTGTGTCTTTGCCTGATGGTAAGCATTGTTCTTCCTCATCAGAAAGGAAGGGAGGAAATGCCTGTTCACCAAGAAAGTAACCTTCTATAGTCTTATTTCTTTTCCCTTTTCTGGGCATTTTCCCAGCCAGTGACTTGACCTCTGAATATTCTCCTCACACCCACTTCACCTCCTCATCCTCCCAGCCAGCGTTTGGGGTCTGAGATTCAAATGCTGCTTCCAGCCTTAGGGCTTTTGGCTGGGGCAGGGCTGCTATTCAGTGTGAGATTAAGTTCAGGTGTTCAGGTGGGGGCAGGGCCACCTCTCAGACTCAGTTCCCTCAGGAGGTTTCTGCACAGACCTTCAGCAATGGATCCAGGCTCCTGCCTGCTTGGGGAACCCTGGTCTGCTGCTGCCTCTCAGCTTCTGCCTCCCAAGGGGGCCAGAGTTATGGGGGCACCCCACTCCCCTCTCGACCCACCAAAGAGACTCTTTCACTGACCCCCATCACCTGTGGGTGGAGGGACTTGTGCGGCCGCTGGAGATCCGGTCCCTGAAGCCTGCTCGAATCTGTTCCTCTTGGTGCTGCGGCAGCGGCAGGTCTGGGCTGGGCTCCGCGTCTGCAGCGCGATGGACCTTTTGGGAGAGGTTTGCAGGTCCCTCTGGAACCGCAATCTCCTTCGCTCCACTGTTCTATGGCCTCACTGCTCCAGAATTTGCCGTGAGTTACTTTATACAGATGTTGTATGGGTTGTGGGTTCGGAGCTATGTGTATTTGGGTCTTTCTACTCTGCCATCTTGGCTCCACCCCCCTAAGGCCTACTTTATTGAACTTCTCACTGGAAGGCACTCAGAAACTCATCCCTTCATTTTTTGATAGGAAACTGACTGAAGGAGGGAAGTGAACTGTTCAAGGACTAAGATGGTGAACAGCAAAAGTAGAATTTGAACTAAGAATATCCAACTCCCAATCTAATCTTCTTTCTAATTATGCCATGCTGCTTCTTCATCTCCCTAAGGCAGACTGCAGGGTGGGATACACAATTTTTCTCTTTATTCATTGCCATACTCACAATTATGAACTGAAAACAGGATTACGACCCCTGAGAGTCAGAGAGGTAACCCCAGCATCTGAAGTCAGAAGCCAGAACCCATTTTTCATTAGAAACAATGTTATATGTACTGGTTAGGTATAGTTGAGAAGAAATTTGTAGGGTCCGATGGGCTGCTTACTTTTTGTAGACTGGAAAACTGATACCATTTGTGGAATTGTGGGAAAATATATTCTGAGTTCTAAAGATCTGAAGGATGGATTCATTTTGAGAATACAAAAGGTCTATAATTTAGGCCAAATATATTGTCCTCTGTGCACACGTGCACACACACACATACATACACCTAGATGATACATACAATTACATGTATGTATATACATGCATGTATATACATAGATATAGATATAATTCAGAATTTAATAAAGTTGTCTTAAATGATATGTTTTTATACTTATCTAAGTGTGAAGGAGTGTTGCTCTCAGTGGTTTCTGAATTCTCAGTGGAGAAAAACCTTTGACTACCTCTAATCTCTGAGTCAGTCACTATGTTTGCGCACACATCAGCAGCACTTAAGGGCTTGCTTCTTTGGCCTAGAGTTTAAATCTTCGTATTTGTTCCATTGTCAACATGCTGTCTTTTGCTTTATCTCTTATTCCCTCCCTCTCTCTGTCTGTCTCTGTCTGTCTCTCTGCCTCTGTCTCTATCTGTTTCTCGGTCTCTGTCTGTGTGTCTCTGTGATTCTCTCTGTGTCTCTGTCTCTGTCTCTCTTTCTGTGCATGTGTGTCTCTGTCTCTATCCTCTTCCACCCCTCTCTCTCCATTTTCTTCTGTCCTCCTCTTTATCAAGGTAAAGCCCTTCCCAGCTGCTCACAAAGTGAACTCCTAAGTGCCAGCTTGAGATCAAGAAGCAACAAAACTGTCATCCCTGAAAATATATTTTTATATTTTGCTCTAGGTTGTCACTATAAATAAGAGACAGAATTGCTTATGGGGTTTTTCATGTGTGTTCCCTCTTTCTCTCTCCCTCCCATCCTCATTCCATCATCGACTGCACTCCCTGGCTATGTCAGCACCCCTAAACAAATGGGGGAAAGCAACCAATTATATTCAAATACAAAACAAATAGAGAGAACAAGGTGTTTCAGCCTTGGCTTCCTGCAAAACAGTTCACGTTCTGCTGGTTGATCAAGGGAAAGCAAAGAAGAAGGAAATGGTAGTTTGACTGTAATGTCACCAACACTTTTACCATGGGCCACAGCAGCATAAAGAGAGAAAGCCTCAAGGTCTCATTCCTCAGAACTCTTCTATCACTTAGGTGCAATAGTGAATAAAGCACGGCCTCACTCAAATTCTTACTCAGACATGTGCTAGCAGTGTCAGCCTGGGCAAGTCACCTACCCTCTCTGTGCCTTGGTCTCCTTATATGCAAAATTGAAATGTTACCTCCTAGGGTTGTTATTAAAAATCAAATTAAATAACATGCAAAGTACATTGAAAATCTTAAAGCAACATTTAAATCTTATTTGTTTTTATTCTTCACAGTGTTTGTCACTGATCTGGAACTTGCCTTATACTTCCTGCTAATATCAATTGTCTTCACAATTAATTTGATGTTAATTCAGCACCTTTCTTGTGCAGTGGGGAGATATTAAGTTTACCTGAAAAAGTTCATGGCCCTTGAACACAAAGAGTTTTCAATCTACTATACTGATAACTATAATATAAAATACTGCATATGTACCTTAGAAAAGTACAAAGGGATAATGATGATGATGATGATGATGATGATGATGGTCTTATTATATAGCTCTTATTATTATTAGGGAGTTATAAGTGTCAAGAGGTCACTACTAAGGAGGTCAAGGAAGACTTTCTGAAGGAGATGATGGGATTTGCATTAGGTTTTAAAAATTGCATAAGAATTCAACAGCTGAAAGAGGGCCATTCCAGGTGTAGAGATTGGCATAAACAAAGGAAGAGAGGTAGAAAATCATTACTGTTCTATGTCCAAAGCACAGTAAGCAATATAGTCTAGTAGCAGCATAAAATATGTAGAGGTGAACAGTAGGAGAGTGGAAATAGACTTCACGCCAAGACTAAACTTATCCAGCCTGTCACTTTTACTTTTCATGCACCTTTGGGGAGTTTGGAAAGCCCTGTCCCTCCCTAGGCAACACAATATCCAGAAGGACTTTATGCTCCCCTAAAGATTATGTTCTTATCCAGACGGATCAGACTAATGGGAGCCATCACAATCGCTTCCCTCTGCTTGTAGCTTTAGCTGACTTGTGCTGGTCTTTAGTTGGAAGGCTATGAGTTTCTCATGAGAAAGAAGGCTCTTTAATGCTCTTTTGGTTAAAAAAGCCAGAGGTTTTTTTATGGATTTTTCAGGGAAAAAAAACCACAAAAACCAGGATATGAAATATGGTATATTAAAATGGTAAGCAACCCAATTTGATTGGAGTATATAGGTCACAATAGGGAATGAATTAAAATAAGTCTAGAAAGATAGGCTGAAGCAAGGAGAGGAAAGGAAAGGAAAGGAAAGGAAAGGAAAGGAAAGGAAAGGAAAGGAAAGGAAAGGAAAGGAAAGGAAAGGAAAGGAAAGGAAAGGAAAGGAAAGGAAAGGAAAGGAAAGGAAAGGAAAGGAAAGGAAAGGAAAGGAAAGGAAAGGAAAGGAAAGGAAAGGAAAGGAAAGGAAAGGAAAGGAAAGGAAAGGAAGGGAAGGGAAAGGAAGGGAAAGGAAAGGAAAGGAAGGGAAAGGAAAGGAAAGGAAGGGAAGGGAAAGGAAGGGAAAGGAAAGGAAAGGAAGGGAAAGGAAGGGAAAGGAAGGGAAGGGAAAGGAAGGGAAAGGAAAGGAAAGGAAGGGAAAGGAAAGGAAGAATTACGTATATATATGTATGTATGTATGCATACACACACACACACACACACACACACACACACACATCCTACAGACAATAAGGAGTTCTAAAACTTCTTTAGCAAAGGAGTTGAAATGAGCAGACCTCCACATGAGAAATGTGAATTGACCGCCTTCAAGTCTGGGGAGAGTAAGATCACTCCTTCAGTGGCCTCCTGTGAAAGAACAATATCCACTCTAAGCAAAATGGCACCACCCACAGCACACCTAGGTCTTTGGCATTTTCAATAATTCTTTTCAGTTCTAGATACTTAACCTCTTCAATATTTTTGTTCTGTTCTAGATGTAGGGAGTGGAATCTACTACTTCAGTCTGGTGAACCAGTAGTCTAGACACTTTGTAAAAGTTAAAGAAGAGGAAAGAAGGAAGGAAGGAGGGAAGGAAGAAAAGTAAAGAAAAAGAAAAAAGAAAGGAAGGAAAAGAAAGAAAGGAAGGAAAAAAAGAAAGAAAGGAAGGAAGGAAGAAAGAAGAAAGAGAGAAAGGAAGGAAGGGAGGAAGGGAGAGAGGGAGGGAGGAAGAATAAAAGAAGGAAGAATTCTAGTCTGTGAGCAAATCAACTGGTCTCATTCCTTTTTAGTTCTACCTACTAGGTCCTGTCTCTCCAGTTAGAGGGACTATTTTACTTGCTGATTTTATATTTTCCTCTATGTGCTGCTGCACATGCTAGCACACACTAAAGAGATCTTGCTTGATGGTTATGGTTGATTGACTTTTGTCTGGGTTTTATGTTGTGACTTTGGTGACTTTAGAGGCATTAGTCAGCTAGGTGACCCAATGGATAGAGTGTTGGACTAGATATCAGGGGAAAATTGAATTCAAATTCTGCCTCAAATATTAGCTGTGTGACCCTGGACATGTCACTTCATTTCTCTCAACCTCAGTTTCCTCATCTGTAAAATGAAATAAAAATTACTCCTGCCTCATAGAATTGTTGCGATGACAAAAATGAGATCGTATATGTAAAGTGCTTTTAAAATTTTAAAGTCCTATGTAAATTCTAGATATTGTTATTAGAGACTTGCACCAAAATCTTCTTCTGATGTTTCATCCTGGCATTCAATGAGGACCTTGCATTCTTGAAGGCTATACCTTGAGATCATCAGTTCTAGTGGATTCTACTAAGCTGGAAAACCTAGTAGTTACAAAGAAAAACTGTGTCTATTGCCCAGCGACCAAAAAAACTAAATCCAGAGAAGTTTGTCATCAAGTCAGTTTCAGGTAGATGGCATTTTTGACCATAGAAATTCTTGAAGTCCATCTACTAAATTATAGAGGAGGGGTGAGTTAAGTCACTGGAAGAAGTACCCACATTGACATTGCTTTTGATACTACTGCAGACTTAACAAATTTCATTTGAGGTAGCTAGGTGACACAGGGATAAAGTACCTGGCTGGGAGTACAGAAGAGCTGAGTTTAACTCCTAAAGACAACCTAATGTTCCTTACAGATTTCAATATATGATCACATGAATTTCTGATCCTTGAAGTATTGTGTATTAGAGCAGAAAAGAGATCAGCCTTGAATTAGTTCCCCCTCTAATCTTACTTATGAGCCACTTGGCACAGCTGGTAGAAGTCTCACAACAGTGCTGATGGGTTCTATTACAAGTTAGTGTTATCTAGCCTCAACCAGACCTTCCTTCCAGGAAGGCAGCCCTTTTATTGTTCCCAAATCAATTCTATATTTCATTCCCAAAGAAATGATTCCAAACTTTCTCTTCTCTCTGAAAAAAAAACAAAACCTGTCATCTCCCCTCTCCCACTCACATGAGGCCCTTGCATCCATCTTACTTTAATGAGAAAATTGAAGTCATTGCCCCCCCTTCTTTTTAATCTCAAAACCTTTTGACATCAATTCTTACCATTTCATTTTTTCCCACCAGTCTCTGTCGAAGAGGCAGACTTTCTGTTTGCCAATGCAGACCCCTCAAAAAGTCTAGTTCATTCCATCCCTTGCTGTCCTCTCCAGCAAAATGTATTTGTAATCATTCCCTTTCTCTCAAATCTTCAACTTCTCCCTATGTCATGGTTTTCCTACTGGCTTCAAACACGCCCAAGTCTTCCCAATCCTTGAAAAACCTTCACTAGATCCCATCGTTCCCTCAAGCTTTCTTATTATATCTGTCTTCCCTTTCTGAGGAAAACTCCTTGCAAAATCTTTCTACAACTATATCCTACAAATTATTAAACTGTGCATATATACCTTTAGATCTAGCAATACCACTACTAGGTCTATGTCTCAAAAAGACCAAAGAAAGAGGAAAAGGACCTAAATGCACAAAAATATTTATAGCAGTTCTTATTATGGTGCCTAGGGAACTGAAAACTTAGAGGGGAGAGGTGTGCCTATCAATTCAAGAATGGCTGGACAAATTGTGATATAGGAATATGATAGAATATTTTGTGCTACAAGAAATGAAAGGGATAGTTTCAGAGAAACCTGGAAAGATTTACATGAACTTATAGAGGGTAGAGTGAGCAATTTATCAAAAAACTACATTGTAAAGACAACTTTAAAAGACTCAAACTCTAATCAATACCATAGCTAAATATGATTTCAGAGTACCTATGATGAAACATGAGACCTATTGGTTGTATCTGACGCTGTTTACTACTCTGTCCTCCAAGAAATACTACTCTTTGGGTTTTCATAGCACTGCTTAACTCTTCTGATTTTCCTTCTACCTGTGCAAATGCTCCTCCTCAATCTCTTTTGCTACCTCACTATCCTCATGATTATATGTGTTCCCTAAGGTTCTGTTCTAGGCTCTCTTCTCTTCTCCCTTTACATTTTCCCTTGGTAACCACATCAGGGTTTAATAATCATGTCTATTCAGATTACACATACACATATTATATATGCATATATATACATGTATGTATATGTACATATATGCATATATATGCATTCATATATTACAACTATATGGATAGTGCATTGGGCCTGGAATCATGAACACCTGAGTTCAAATATGACCTTAGACATTTACTAGCTGTGTGACCCTGAGCAAGTTAATTAAGCCCATTTACCTCAATTTCCTCATCTATAAAATGAGCTGGAGAAGGAAATAGCAAACCACTCCAGTGTCTGTGCCAAGAAAACCCCAAATGAGGAATTGGACACAACTGGAATGACTGAACAACAACACACACATATGTGTATGTGAGTGTATATATGTACACAAACATATACATATACATACATATATTCTCCAGCCCTAGTCTCTCCCCTAAGCTTCAGTCCCACGTCACCAAATACCAATGAGGTATTTCAAACTTGACATGCCAAAGACATCTTAAACTCAACGTATCCACAATTAAGCCCCTTATATTTTCCTTCTTGCAGGCTTTCCTAGTTCTATTGAGGGCATCACCAGTGTCTTAGGTTCATAATCTCAACATTATCTCTGATTCCTTACTCTCCCTCACCTCACACATCCTGTCACTTGTCAAATCTTGCTGGTTTCCTTTCACTTCACAGTGTCTCTTAAATTCAACTCCTTCTCTTCACTTTTACAATTATCACCATAGTTCAGGCTTTAACCACATGTGATCAAGGCTATTATAACAGCCTCCTTGTTGATCTCCTTGCTTCAAGTCTCCCTTCCTGTTCCAGTCAGTTGTACACACTGCTGCCAAAATAATTTTCTTTAAACACAGATCTGACAATGTGACTCCTCTTTTCAACCAACCTTATTGTTTCCGGAATAAAATATAAATTCTGTTTAGCTTTTAAAGCCTTTTATAAGCTAGTCCCAGCCTATCTTTCCAGCCTCACTGGCTATTATTCTAAACCCTCCTGTACTATGGGATCCAGCCAAATTATTTTCCTTCTGTCCTTTAAACACACACCAATCCATCTCCCATTTCCATGCCTTTGCATTCGCTTCCCACAGACATGGGATGCAATTTCTCCTTACTTCTCAGAGAATGCCTGTCTTCCTTTATGATGCAGCTCAAGCACCTCATCTTTATAAAGCTTTCCCTGACCCCCTCTTTCTACCTACTAGTTTCTTGCCTCCAAAACTATCTTGTGTTTAACCAGAAGAGAAAAAAGAGAGAAAATAAGAGGGAAGGCAGGTTAAGGAGATGATTAATCCTCAGCAGAACAAATTCTAAGGATATGCAAAATATTTATTGGTCTTTTTGAGGTGGCCAAGAATGGGAATCTGAGGAGTGTCTATAAATTCAGGAATTGATGAACAAGTTATAATATCTTAATTTGATGTAATACTATTGTGCTTAACACTTATCAGCCTTAGGATAAACCAGGATTCCAGATGTCTAATGACAAATCATGCTACCTACCTCCTAATAGAGAACTAAAGGACTCAGAATGCAGAAGGATTCTCTCCCCACTCTCTACTCGCATTACACACACACAATTAAAAAAAAAAAAGTTGAGCCACTCATATGGGGACAACAAGAGACAACAGTCCATGTGACATATTGGTATCCGTGCACAGCCAAGAGAACTAGAACAAGGCTACTAATGTAGGATTCACATTAGGACATCAATATATCTCATTGGATTAATGAGACTGAAAGAGCTATAATCTGCATTTTTACAGGGAGTACTCACCTTGAAGAGATCACAAATTTTTCAAAATATCAAACTATAAATGTCTTATTTCTCTTTTATGCTAATGCAAACGATTTTGCATCTCTGTACCCTCAGCTCAAATCACTCTCCTGTACACCAGCATTCCATCACCAATTGCCTTTCAAATATTTTGAATAAGATATCCCATAGGCATCTCAAATTCATCATGTCCAAAACAGATATTATAGTTTCTCCCACCACTGACTCACCCCTTCCCAACTTCCCTATTACTGTCTAGGGCACCACCATCCTCTCAGTCATCTAGGCTCACAACCTTGTGGCATCCTCTACTCCTCTCTTGAATGAACTCTGCCTAACCTATCTGTTGCCAACTTGTTTCTGTCTTCACCACAGCGCTTGTTTATGGCCTCATCTCTCCACTAACTCAGCTTCTACTCTGGTGCTGGCTCTTATTGCCTAATCCCTGGCTAATTGCAGTAGCTTTGTGGTTGGTCTCCCTGCTTCATGTTTTTCCCCATTCAAATCAATCCTCCCTTCGGCTGCCAAAGTAATTTTCCAAAAGCTCTCATCTGATCCCAACATGATCCCTACTCGACAAACTCCAGTGGTTCCTTATTACTTCCTTTTTTGGACTTCTAAAGTCCTTTTCCCCTTCCTTTCTTTTGCATTCTCTTATATTTGATGCCTCTCCACAAACTTTAAAATCCAGCCATCTGGCTTTTGGCTGTTCCTAGCACACATCTCCCGACCCTGCCTTTTCAGTGGCTACTGCCTATGCCTGGAATGTTCTTCCTCCTTACATCCACTCAAATTCAGCTTAAACCCTACCTTCTACAGGATGCCTTTCCTGGTACCCTTAACCCCTGCTAGAGGTTCCTTCTGAGATTACCTTCCAGTTATTCCATATATATCTGATACGTACAAAGCTATTTACCTATTGTTTCCTCCCTTTGAATATGAGCTCCTTAGGAGAAGGAGCAGTAGTTTCGCCTTCCTTTGCATCTATCCTAAGCATTCAGTTCAGTGCCTGGAAAACAGTGTTTGTTTGACTTCCAGGCACTGTGCTTAATGCTGCTGGGGATATAAAGAGAGGTAAAACTGCAAAAATAATCTCAGGGATGGATATGAGACATGTGAAAACAGAATTGACAAGACATGGGAATTGTTTGGAAGTTTTTAAAATGCAAAATTTGACACAAACTATTGTTTAGCCAAAACTCTAAAGATCTACTTATATGTCTCATTTTAGGTTGGTTGTGCCCTTAGGTTATCAAAGGCTGTGTCAGTGGAAAATAGGTTAAGGTAGGTTTTATTGAACTAAAAGTGCTTCGTGAATAGCCATATACTAAGATGGAATGACTATCCTACTAAGGGATAAACCTAGGTCATTATGAAGAGGCTCATTACCAAGGGCATTCATTATGGCAATGAATGATTTCACCAAAGAAAACTTGAGATGCACCTAACTGAGTTATAGAGCTGTTCTAATATATCCAGCTTTGAAGTGGCTACACCAAAAAAAATTACAGATGCTTGGCTTATTGAAGTGTTAAATGTGTCTCGCTATATCTTCCCACCATAATAACTACCAATCTAGACCACAATACCATCCACCTTTTAGGAGGCTGTATCTGATGGGGTCAAGCAGAGCCGCAAGACTTTTTCCCAGGATGGAGAAATCTGTTTTTTGTGGAAAAGAAGAGAGATTTTTTCCCCCTTTTGTACCTAAAATCTTCTGCATTTCTCTTAATATTCTTCAATTCTGTCACAATTCTTTGAGATGCAATTCCTGGCACTACAATACAGATACAACATTTTAGTCTGTAAAGGGAACTATTCAAGTCCTAACATCTCTCCTGAGCTCCAATCACGTATTTCTAACACCTATTTGATAACGTCTATACTATATGTCCTCCCATAATGTTAAATTAATATGTCCAAAACTTGAACTCATGTCCCCATCCCCCGTAAAAATAAATAAATAAACAAAAAGTCATGATTTATCTTTAACTTTACTATTTCAGTTGAAGGCAGAGTCTCAGGCACCTACAGTCAAAAGTTAAGCATTATTTTGCTTTGACCCTTACCTTTTTCTTACTTCCTATATCCAATTTACTATATCCTATAGATTTCACTTCCAAAGTATTTATTAAACTCTTCACCTTTGTTTCATTCATAATGGCTTCATTATCTCTCACCTGGAATCAACTGAGCTCCCTTTCTCTGGTCTTTCCCTATTCTAACCCATTCTTTACCTTTACTGCCTGTATAATTTTCCTATGGCAGGTCTTTGATCACAAAACTCTTCTACTCAAAATCTTCCTTAGCTTCCATTGCTTGTGGAATACTGGATAAACTTCCAAACAAGGTAGTTAAAGCTCTCAGAGGTCTTGTTCTAACCTATCTTTTCAGACTTACTTCACACTATTCTCCTTTATATAATCTATGTAATTGTCAAATGAATGGTGACTTCTTTCTCTCTCTGTCTCTCTGTTTCTATCTCTCTTGATCTCTCTGTGTTTGTCTTTCTCTGTGTCTGTGTCTCACTCTATTTCTGCCATTCTATCTCTACCTCTCTATCTCTGTATCTGTTTTCTCTGATTCTATCTCTGTCTCTGTCTCAGTCTCTCTTTGACTTTGTATCTCTCTGTGTCTCTGTCTCTGTGTGTCTCTGTCTCTCTCTTTCCTTTGCTTTTATAATTTCTTGTTCTTGGAAGTAGCTGCCTTTTCTCTCTCATCATTGTCCAGAGGCAGCCTTTCCCTCAAGTTTCTCATATACTATGGTACTTTCCATTACATTTATCATCTAATTTATATTACAGTTTTTTGTATACAACAGTGCAATAGGATGATTGGAGTGGTCCAGCCACTGTTGTTTACCAGTATTCTATTATCAATTGACCATTTAGATCAATCAATGGTGTCTCAATGTTTGAGGTGTCCCGGTATAAATATTCTTTGCTTTGGGAAGTTGTAACAAATCAATCTATAATTCTTTTTCTTGATTTTTTAAAAGCTCTGAATCCCTATCCAGAGTCAGTGCTCTGGTTAACTCTACAGTTTTAAATCTCTCTTGTCTACTTCCCTCATTTGCCATCTCCCAATATACACTCTCAGATTTGCAATACCTGTAGTAAATACTATTTATCACAATTCCTGGCTTAAAAAAAAAAGAATGTAAACATTTAATACAAAGAAAAGTAAACAATCTTTTTAAGAAAATGTCCAGAGGAAAGACTTCATGCGCCCATGAGGAAGTTTAAGTAAGAAAGGAAATGCAGAATTACTGCCTCGGGGTCTGTAGAGCAAAAGTTTCAGTAACTCATCATTCATCCTGATATTCCTCATGTCTGACAGGCTTACGCAGTCTCCCTTCCAGATTCCTGGTGCTCACTCCTATTTCTGCCTATCTTCAGGCATTCTTCTGCTCTTCCTGATTCACATGCCTCCCATGGTTTCCTTTCTAGCTCCATACATCTTCTATGAATTTGTTGAGAGCTGGGTTGCTCCTCCATATCCCAGAGATCTGGTAAGCATGCTTTTTTTGAGCACCACTCAAAATATGGCTAGTATCTTTTCAAACAGTTATCAATTTCCCTTTCAATTCAATCAGAGAACTCCTTCATATTTCATAAAGGGATGAAAGGCAATGGATATATCTTTGAACTTTGTTAACCTATCAACACTTCTGTTGTCTCTTCCTAACTTTATGTGATGATTACATAAACTAGATGGCAGGGAGTGAAAGCATCAAATATCCCCTTCTCCCACTCTCATTACACACGTGTGATTAAAAAAATTATTTTGAACCCCTCATGAGGTGAGAAAAGGAGACAACAGTCAATGTGACATATTGGTATCAATGCATTGCCAAGAGAACTAAAACAAAACTACTAATTTAGGATTCATATGAGGACATAAATATAGATCATAGGATTAAAAAGACTGGAAGAACTCTATAAGTTGCATTTTACAGAAAGTCACATTGAAGAGATCACAATTTTTTTTCAAAATATCAGACTATAAATGTCTTATTTCCCCTACTATCACATAAGCTCCTTAAGACCAAGTTACATGTGATTTTTTTCTTTGTGTCCTAGGATGTAGCATACAACAGGTATTTCATAATTTTTTTAATTGAACCAAATTTTATGACACTAAAATTAGAAAGCTGTGTACCTGCAATTACTCTATTACATCACTAGATGGTAATCATGAATTATCTTTGCTACTAACCACCAGCCTTGGTTTCCTCAGAATAAAATGATAGGGTGAGTAGAGTGGCCCCACCACTCTTGTTTACCAGTATTCTACTACCAATTTTTAACTTAAATCAATCAATGGTGTCCCAGAAAGGTACTCAGAGACCATCTAGTCCAATCCTCTTTATTTTACAGAAGAGGAAACTGAGGCCGAGGGGAGTTAATTGGGTTGCCCAAAGTCATCCGGGTAGAAAGAAACTTAAAAGAGCAACCACTTCTTGTTTAACTCTTTTGTTATATATAATTTATTTTACCTGAGTCTCAATAAATCCATGAATTTGATGGAGTTATCAGATACTATAAAGAAGAATTATCCTATGATTTAGTCAAGTATCTGGTATTCATTCTGAGATGATTTAATCAAATATCTGGTATTCACTGTGAGATAGGTCTCATGGGGTCTGGCTTCTGTGAGTTAGGCTTTAGAAAAGTCCTCAATGTGAGTGTCTACATCCCTGTGTTCCTGCCTACTAAACATTACAATTTACCCTGAAGCCAAATTCTTCATGACACATCACTGGAGCTGTTAATTAACTCATTAGTACTTGTTCCTGAAATTAGGCAGTTCTTTCTTAATCTGGATAAAAGAGAGTAGCAATTTGTTTCCTTCATGCTCCTCAGCTAAAATTGAGTTGTAAAACACGTCCATTTCCCTCTTTTCTCTTTATCCATCCTACTGATCCAATCAGAATTTTTGAACAAGACTAGTTCTATCTATTGTTTCTAAAGCTTGACTCCTTAGAGCCTTAGCTGGACTTGCTCAGGCATTTTTAGGCAGGGTTTAAGTCAATTTTTAAAACAATACAATGTTTTTTCTTAGAAGTCTTAGCTGAAAGCAATTTGCACCCAAACCCACTGATTTCTTTTACCATAAAATAAGGAGCCATAAACAACATGATAGATAAGAATAACATAAGCATAGTATCTAAACCAAGGAAAGTTATATCCCCACTCTCTTTTGCCTTAGCCAATAATGTCTACAATACTATGCCCAACTCTGAGCACCTTATTTTTTTCAGAAGGGTATTGAAAAGATGTCAATATCCAGTGGATACTGATCAGATGTTAGCCAGTGAAGAGAGACCAGAATGGTAAGAGACCTTGAAAACATGCTAAAGGAACCTGGGGAGGTTTAGTCAGGAGAAGAGCCTTAGAGGGACATGATTACTATCTTCAAATACTCAAATGTTCTCATAAATCAAATTTAGCTTAAGAAGGAAGAATAAGAAGTAATGTACTGAAATTTGCAAGGAGTCAAATTCCAGCTGTAGAGACAACATAGTGCAGTGGATAGTATTGGTCTTGGGGTCAGGAAGAACTGAGTTTGAAAGCTGTCTCAGACAATTACTCATTGTGTGACCCTAGACAAGTCACTTAACCTCACTTAGTCTTAGTTGCTTCTTCTGGGGTTAGTAATTGCACTGACCTCTAGGTTGATAGAGGACAACCTCGGGTTGTTGTGAGGATGAGATAACTTACTCTACCAATTGCTCTACCATTGATAAGGAAGATAGAAATGACAGCTATTTTTAGAGCTCTCCCAAAGTGGAATGAGATGTTTTGTAAGATAGGGAAGTTGTCTGTACAGAGGAAACAGTGGTGAATTTAGTCAGGACCAGGGTTTGAATGCCAGCTCTGCCATCTTTGCTACACTTAATTGGCTTGGGGAAGCCACTTCATTGATCTTGGTCTCACTTGCTCATCTATGAAGATCCCTTCCAACTTTAAATCTGTGATCCTATCACTAATGATCTCCATTCAGAAGCTGGATGATAACATGTTGGTGTTTGGATCAAATGAGATCATATTTGTAAAGCACTCAGCACAGTGCTTGGCACACAGAAGGCACTTAATAAATCTTCCTTTCCCTTCCCTTGCTAGGGATATGTGACACTGGTATGTATTTAAGAAGTTGCTCTACAGAAAGAAAAAAAAAGACATAGGACATTTGTTTTAATTTAATCTTCATGATTAACATTTTCTTCAACCACTTTCTTAAATCTAGACAATCAAAAACAACAAAAGCTCTATTGCTGACTTTTAGTATTTGTAGATTTATGAGGTGTTAATGCACATGCAAGACATACAGAAAATGTAACAATTAGCTTTCTGGAACCAGGAGTGGCTTCAGCACACCTGGATGCTTTAGGGAGGGATTAGATGGCATAAACTCTCACATCTTCTTCAAGTCTGAGATTTTATGAAATCTATGATATAATTTTCCTATGGTTGGTTTCGAATATATTTCTGTACTTCATTGTAAGTGTTTGATAAACACTTTCATCTCCCCAATTCATCTTCCCCAAAATGAAATCACACTTTAAGGCTACAACTTAAATTGGAAGCTCATTCAGCTGCCGTCTGGCTTTCCCTGATTACCTCCCTCTTAACGTCAATAGCTATGTTTTAACCTTAACCATGTGCTTTATCTACATTTCTTTATTTGATTCTTACCACAACCCTGTGAGGTAGGTTCTACAGGCATTATAATTCCAGTTTTACAGATTGTGGAAACAGTTCAGAGAGTAATAGATCCATATTCGTATAGCTGGCAAGTGTGAGGCAAATTCATATCCAGTTTGCAGGTGAATCCTGTCTTTAATTCTTTCCATTACACCACAATCCCTCATTCCTCATACCATGAAGGTAGCAGCCTAGCAACAGATAATTTCTCTCTTTCTCCCTCTCCTGGCTCACACATTTGCTACATGTGGAGGTAACTAAGTGCTTCCTAATTGTACTGAGTCGCATTTGTGGGTAGACATGAGCAAATAGGAATCTAATGGTGGCTAATGAAAGAATTAAAGGATCTATTAATATAATAAAAGAGGAATTAAAAAACCAGGATTATCTACAATACCTTTAAACCACTGGTAGATAATTAAGAGTTGATTAAAACCAAATAACCTTGCTAAAGTAAAAGTAGCAGAGTCAGCAATGCCAATCACCACAACACCATATGGTCTATACCTACTAGTAAGTGACAAATGGCATTTTAGCATATCATGCTGACAAGAGGACTTTTCTTTGTTTCATGTACAAAAATATCCCTGCTTCATTCATGGGACTACCATATGTTCTCCTAAAAACGTAGCATGTGGTTGAAAATGTGGTTGTGATTTAGCCATAAAATTTATAGTTTCTTTGGAGGAATGCAGTGATTTAAAGTTAACTGTTTTTTTTTAACTCATTTGTGTATTACCATTCATTGCTTGGCACGTTACCTTTTACTGTATCGAGCAAATTAAATAAAAGGGAATACAGATTCCAGGACTCAGTGGGAAATCCACATTTTGTACATAGTTAGAATTGCATCTTTTTTTGAAATATAATAGCTAGAATTTGTGAAACTTGCAAATGGAAGATTTTGTTTCTCATTTCAAGCAGTAACAAAGATCAATTAAAAAACATTCCATAATAGCACACACCTCTTATCCTGAAACATTTATTGTATGTCAGCCTTTGGTGATGCAGCTGGAATGGCCTAGGAAAGTATTCATATGCAATGTTTTTGAAAGTATATTCAATATACTTTCAATATTCTTTTAATAAAGAGTCAGATTTGGGATGAAAATCTTTTCCTCTGTAACCAATTCTAAGATACACCCAGAAAAGATAGTTTTGCCTATGTAAAAGAACAGGATTTGGAAATATTGTGGACAGGGACCCTCCTGGACTAAAACAGCACTAATTCATTTTTCACTTAAATTTTTCTAATCCCAGTACAACCAGTTTATTCAGTTCAGTGAAAATCTCAGTCAACTCAATTAAAAAAAAATCCTGAATCCCTAATACTCTTTGCTCATTTGGAATCTTTGCCCAGGGGTCAAATTATGTACTGTGAACGTATTGCTTCATTTTGAGGTATTTGGAATGAGGCAAGGTGCATTGCTCCTGAATTATGCTAGAGAGCTTGAGGAAGGCAGATGCTGGTTGGATGTGATGAGTTTCCTAATGTTTAGGAAACAGATGTGAATATGCACATTACTATATTAATGCATCTGTCACCAGGTTGCTGAATAGGTTGTACCTCAACTCCCATCTTACTCAGTTTATTGCATAAATATGTAAATATCCCTAGGTAGGAAACTGTATAGGAAGCAATAATCTAAAACATTAAGTAATATATGAGCAGAGCACCTGCTTTTCATCTAATAAGACACAGGCTCAGATTCAGAACCTGTACAAGATATTGGTGACCTTGAGATTTTAGATCTCTCTGAAAGGGTGTTACCATTTTTAAACCCCAATTCAATATCCCACTTGAAGCATGAATCCTACTTGAGAAATCTGGAAAGCACTTAACAAAGTTCCTGGCAAATGTTATTGTTGCACTATCTCTCAGTCTATCCAAGTCCATGTCCATTGTTTCCATGACGCTGTCTATCCATCTCAACCTCTGCCATCCCATTTTTCTTTTGCCTTCAATTTTTCCCTACATCAGGGTCTTTTAAAATGAGTCCAGTCTTCTTATTTATGTGGCCAAAGTATTTAAGCTCCAGCTTCTGTATTTCACCTTCCAATGAATACCCTGAATTAATTTGAATATTAATTGATTTCACCTCCTTGTTAAAGGTCCCTCAAAAGTCTTCTTCAGTACCACACTTTGAAAGCATTGATTCTGCCAAGTCCTGGCCCATAGTAGATACTTAAATGATCATTTCCTTCTTTCTTTTCTTACAGAAACCCTGAAAAATGATTTTCCAGTTTCTCCTGGAAGATCCTTAGTGTTGGGAAGTTTTCCCTTTTCCATGATCCAGCACCAAAGGATAGATAAGACCTTGAGATGTTATATAATTCAGGATTTCTCAGAATTAAGTTTTGGGAGTGACTATGGATGGCTCTTGTACCAATATCTCATAATACTGTATACCAGGCTAATTAGTGCCCAGCACATTGCCATTTCAATAGAAAGTATTTATTACATGTGGTAAAATGTATTCAGTTAATAGTATCATGACTATCTAAAAATGTTTCATTTCTTGCATAAACCTATTATCTACTTTGACTGATTAAACAAACTAAACATATGTCTATAATTTACTTTGATTATTTACTTGATCAAAAGAAAAAATTTCTTTCAGGGAGGCTGATGTAGGGGATTGAGATCCAATCTTAGAGCCCATCTGGCACCAAGTTCTAGCTCTGGCACATACTATCTATATAATCAAGACAGGTCACTTTAATTGCTCAGTGCTTTCCGGTTTAGTAAATAAAATATTTTATTAATGTTCTTTTAAAATATTGGTCTTCCCTCCCAATGACATTTACACCCCCAGTCCCTAGTGATCTGATAACCTTCTTGTTAAAAAGAAAAGAAAAAGCATAGTTAAGATAAGATGATATATTGACCACAGATGATTCATCCCATACCTCTTCTCTGAGAGAAGAGAGGTTCACTTTGCCATGTGAGGCTATGATTGATCAAGACTAATGAGGCCATGGTTATTAATCAGAGTTCTGATGTTGTCGCGTCTTTGTTTTCCTTTCCATTTCTGTAGCCATTGTATAAAGCATTCTTCTGTTTCTGTTCACCAAAGTTTGGGGAAGCTTTTAGTATACTTCCAAATTGTCTTCCAATACAATTGGACCTATTCAAAGCTTCATTAGTGTGTCTATCTCCCTATAGCACATTTAACATTTGCCATTTTCATCTGTGGTCATTTTTGCCAATCTAACTGGTGAGATAAAATCTCAGAAGGACTTTAACTCACATTTGTTTTACCAGTGATTTGAGATATTCTTTCAAATAACTGTTAATCATGTATATCTTCTTTTATGAAAGTTTTTTCAATTTGATGGGGAATGAATATTGATCTTATAATAACTATTGACATATGCATCTCAAAATTCTCTAAAATTTTAGACATCAGACCTTTTGTTATAAAAATATGTGGGTTTTTTTCTCCCTATCTATCCTCTTCTCATCTTAATCTAGCTTTGTTTAGTTTATTTAAAAATATAATTAAAATTATCAGTTTTATATTTTATGGGCACCTCTATTCCTTGCTTGATTATAACTTCTCCCCTCCTTGCCATAGTTGTACAACATACATACTTCCATTCTTTAATTTCTTTTGTGGTGTTATTAGCTTTTAAATATGGGTTTTGAATCCATTTAGAATTTATTGTAGTATAGAGTGTAATAGGCTGGTCTAAAATCTAATTGCTGCCAAACTAATTCTAGTCTCCAAGACCTTTTCTAGTAGGTTATTCTTACCCTAGTATTTGTATTAAATAAACACAAGGCTAATATTTTAGTTTGCTTCTGTTTCTTTCCTACTTAGTTTCAGTGATTATCTGTTTTATTTTTAGTAATAGGAACTGAAATTGTGATTTCATTAGTAGAATGATCTCCTAGAAGAGGGGATTCCTTCTTTCATTGCAGATCAATACTTCCTCTGCAACTTACAGTTGAGAAATTCAGTAATTTGTTCAGGCTCACAGAGTCAGTATGTATCAGAGGCAATAACTGAACCCAAGTCTTCTTATCTTTCTTTCAGCTAACTATTAACTATGCTATGTTGCATTTTCTACCTTTAATAACTAACAAATAGTTTGAATAATTATGGCTTTATAATGTAGTTTAATGTCTGGCAATGCAAAACTCCCTTCATTCTTATGTCATTTTCATGATTTTCTTTGAGATACCTTACTTGTTGCTTCTCCAGATTAATTTAGTATTTTTTACTTGTTCTATAAAATAACCTCCTGAAATTTGATTTCAAGTAGCACTAAACTGTAATTAATTTAGATAACAAAATCTGTTTTGTTATATTGGTTCAATCTGACCATGAATAGCAGTTCTCTCTCCAGTCTCTTTATTTTTTATTCAAAAAAACATTTGTAGTTTTATTCATATAGATTATGAATGTGTTTTGGTAGTTTAATTATGATATAGCAATTTATGGTAATTTTTAATAAATACATTTTATGTATACAAATATATTTCATATGAATGTGTACGGGTATGTGTGTGTATGTGTATATATACATACATATATATACATATATACTGATGATTTAATGAATTTGATTTGTAGCCTTCTACTTTAGTGAAGTTGTTTTTATTTTTTTCATTAAATGTCTAGGGTCATTTAAATATAAGATTATATTATCCTAAAAAAGAAAATTTTGCCTCTCTTTTTACACATGCTTACTGACTCTTTTTTTCCTTATCTTATTGACATACCCAATACGTCTAGTACTAATAAATAAGTTAGAAAGTTGTATAGACTTATGAATTTATTGACTCTGGGACTCCTTCCTGAAGAATATCTCTCTACCAATTTACTGTGCCATGCTGTGTCTCAAACCAAGTGAACATATGTGCTTTATCACTGATCTTCTTGGAAACACTTCTAGTTTTTCTTCCCCAGACAGCTCTCTAAGACTAAAACTTAATCAGTGGTTGGAGTTTTCATACTGATAGATCTTTCAACACCAATGAAATCAGAAGTCCAGACACCAAAACAAAGCTCCTTAGTTAATGTAATACCATTGTTCCTGTTCATTTTAGTGAATGTTTCTAGGACTCTTACATAAGAGTGGATGGCCTATGGAATCTTTCATCTTCTAGGGTAGCCTTTAGAATAAAACAGTCTAAGACCCACAGATTTAATCTAATCCTCCTATCTTAAAGAAGGAACAGAATTATATCATTAAAGACAGAATAGATTTATGGACACTGTATTGGCTTAGAGAACCCCAAAAGTTCAATAAAAAAATCAAAGTAATGATTAATTTCAATAGAGTAGAAACTTATAAGCCCAAGAAAAATTTCAGTTTCTGATTACAATCCACTAGCGAACAGAATTCTAAACCTTGTTTACAAACCATTTCCATTGTTTATTTATCCTTAAAGAATTTATAATTCCTTAAGAGTCTTCTTAAGAGGATGTTCATGAGTGTGCGTTAATGGAATCAATTCAGTCAAACAAACAAATGTCCTCTACTTACAGAACATTGTGCTAGGCCCTAGACTCACCAAATAATACATGCATATAGTGCTTTAAGTCTTGAACTTAATACTGTTTTTTAAAAAAAACAAAACAAAACAAAGAACAATCGATAAGTTTTAATAAACTACTTGTTTAAAGTAAATTTTCCAAAATTAAGGTCTAGTAAGAGCAAGTAATTTACAGACTTAAGAAGGACAACAAATGATATTGGTCACAGCTAGTTGTAGATGCAAAATATCTAATCACTAAGGCTTATTAACAATCACTATGATCAAGTGAGATGCTAATTCAAATACAGTATTTCCAAACTACATAAGCTGTCCAAGTATTATTTCATTACCACACTACACTTGGTTAACCTAACATTATACTAATCTTTCTTCTCCCTTAATATAAGTAGGAACATGCCAATATGGAAACAAATGTAAATTGCACTTTCACATCAATAGAGAAGTAAAAAAATCTCTTGTGTATGTCTCAGATTGTAAAAAAGTTAAAGTACATTTTCCATTTGTTATGAAAAACAAACAAGTTCCCAAAAGTTTGAATTGACAAAAGTTTAATGTTGACTTACTTATAAAAATGAAAAAATAGTTTTAAGCATACATGACACAACAGACTATCTGATCTTACCACTGACTAACTATAAGAAGGCTTTTAAGAAAGGGATGGTTGTGTCAAAAACAAAAAATTAACCCAAAGGATGTATGGTGTTTTAAAAATCTCATTTGCAGGGAAACTCTATTCTTGGTCTAGTTTTTAAAGCTAATGACAAAATCCTGTTTCATAAGTATCTTCCAATTCCTTCTTTTAACAAAACTTCCATCTATTCCCACATTCATTACAGACAACCAATGTTGTCATAGGTTCATCAGCACTTTGGGTTTGAACCTGTGTATAGGTACAGTTCTTTTTACATTTGCCACATGTAAATAGGTCAGTCTGGGTCCCACCTGTCTTAGCCATTTGATGTTCTCTATTTGCTTCTTTGGTCAGGTTTTTGCACATCTCCTTAAGTTCATCACTAGCCATTTCCTCTACCATCATCCTAGCAAACCAATCCAGAGGTATGTTCCCACATAGTACCTTTTTCCTTAAATTTGGATTCTTTGCATCCTTGAGATTTGCTAGTCTACTTCGTACCCTATTTTTATATTTCACGTCCGTGTTCCATAACTCCTGATATATAGCTTCCTCAATCTGAGATCCCAGCTCTTCTTCATCAGCCCCAATCGCAACGTAGTCATCTCCTGTTATGAGGGTTGCAGCAAGCATTGCCCGGAACTTCATTTGAACTGAATCTGAGGGGCTTGGTGCCTGGGAAAAGATGGAATGAAGGAAGCAGAAGCATTTGTCACTTCCTTTCTGTTGCTTGCACTGCTACTGGAGCTACTTTCTTCTTTTGCTTCAGGGCTGTTTTGGGAGGAAATAGCAGGTTCTTTTTCTTTTCATCAGTCTTTATCGGTAGAGGGTCCATCTAGCAACTTCTTCCAGGATTTGATGAGAGACTTGGCTAAGGAAGTAACCTCTTCATCTGTGCTCTGCTTGCCTATAGTGGTTACTGACATTCCAATTCTTGTGGACTGCAGTAACTCCAGAGGCATGGGAATATTCTTAAATTCCTTTAGAAAATCCAGCGCCCCAGGCGCCTTCTTCTTCTGCACCATCCTATCCATCTTCTTGGCGATGCGAATGATCTCGTCTTCCATGGCTCCGGGGGGTTTTGCAATCCCACCCCCTCCACACACACACCCCCATGGGGATGGGACATGGGAGAAGCGGGGGCAAAAGGGAGATGTCAAAAGA